>NC_079193.1:184442909-184635005 GCF_029499605.1 Hyla sarda
GTTAAATCACAAAGGTAGTCCTGGCCTAACAAGTAACAGCTGCTTAGAATGTTATGGGTCAGAGATAAGAAGAAAGCCTTGATTTACCTTTGATTTCTTGCAACAAAGAGGCCAAGGCAGAATACAGCAAGTGGGGACAAGGCTTACATTGGGATATGTGCAGGAGAGACTGGACTGTATAAATGAAAGCCAATCATGTCTGCCTCTGGGACTACACAACAGGCATAGGCAACCTTTGGCACTGCAGATGTTTTGGACTACATCTCCCATGATGCTCTTACAGCCAAAATACTGCCAAAGCATCATGGAAGATGTAGTCCAAAACATCTGCAGTGCCGAAGGTTGCCTTTGCCTCTTGTTTAGTCCCAGAGGCAGACATGCTTAGCTTTCTTTTACACAATCCAGACTCTCCTGCACATAGCCCAAGCTAAGCATTGCTGCAAGAAATTAAAATCCTTCAACAGGAAGTAGACAGCTTATTTCAGGGAAGTTCAGGGCTTTTTTTTTCTGGGGTTAGGAGTGATTTTTGGTAAATAAAGTGACTTTTACAAATATGGCACAGATTACACCAGGCCATCAATGAAGGGAATTTGTTTGAAAAGACAGTGACTATTTAAGGAGCCTGAATGCTGGGACCGCCACGATCTTCTGTACGGGGCCCCGGCTCTGCTGCGGCTCTCCCTGTGCAGGACGTGTGTCTGCTGCAGCATGACACTGCGGCTGACATGCCCCCTCCATGTTTCTCTATGGGAGA
The DNA here is from genome assembly GCF_029499605.1 of Hyla sarda. NCBI lineage: Eukaryota > Metazoa > Chordata > Amphibia > Anura > Hylidae > Hyla > Hyla sarda. The sequence continues at coordinate 184,443,664 of NC_079193.1, forward strand.
GGCGAAGATGCAACGTTCATGAAGCCCCGCTTAGAGCTTAGAGCTGAATGGAGGGGGCGTGTCTGTTGACCTCTTAGTGAGGTTGGCTATACCAGCATTAGCCGTGGCAATGTCTGGTCCTCATACGGGATAAATTTCTGATCACGGTGGGGATAAGTTGTATTATGCTGCAGAACTCCTTTAGGGTGAATTTTTCCTTTTACATTTCAGTTTTACTTACCTTTTGTAATTATTTTACTTTAGAAGTCTGAAACTGAAAGTCATTTTAAACACAGTGAAACTGAAAGTCCCTATGAAATCACATGCAATAAAGATTTGTATAATTTCCTGGTAAGTTAACCCTTTCTGTCTGTACTTAAATGCTACTAATATACTGTATATTTCTTAATTTGGTTATGAATATTTGTCATGTATATACAAATATACTAATTGTTTGCACATTACAATACAGTGATTTGTGTGTACGTAGATCTGGTGATCTAAATGTGGAATTTCAAAAAAGTGAAATTGACTGTAAATGTATAATGTGGTATTAAGTGATACATAATCTCAGTTAGTAAACTTTCAAGCTGTTGAAATCATGGTAGACTTGACTGAAAATATCAAACTGTGGCCTCAGTGTTAAAGAGTACATGTCTAAAATGTCTACCATGTTTTCTAAACGAACTCAGATTAAATTCCCTAACTACTCCTAACACCCCTTCTGCCCTTAAAAAATAAAATACAATTCTGAGCTTTAACCCCTTGAGGACCAGGTCACTTTTCATTTTGCACTCAAGTTTTTTCCTCTTCCCCTTCTAAAAATCATAACGCTTTGAATTTTCCACCTACAGATCCATATGAGGGCTTGCTTTTTGCGCCACTAATTTTACTTAGAAATTAAATCAATCATTTCACCACAAAATCTATGACGAAACAAAACAAAAAATATTTGTGGGGCAGTGCACTTTTCGGTAAAAATTACACCTTTATATTTCTTTTGTAGGTCCGTACAATTAAAATGAAACCCAATTTATATAGGTTTGATTTGTTTTGCCTCTTTTAAAAAATTATAACTTTTTGGATGGAAATTAGCATGTTTAAAATTGTCCTTCTGACCCCTATATCTTTATTTTTCCCACATAGGGGGCTGTATGAGGGCTCATTTTTTGCGCTATGATCTGTTGTTTTGTTTTGTTATCAGTATCATTTATTTTTTATTTTTGGATCACTGTTTATAAAAAAATTTTATGGTATACAAAGTGACCAAAAATAAGCATTTCTGGACTTTGGTATTTTTTTATGTATACACCATTGACCGTGCAGTTAAGTAATGTTACATTTTTATAGTTTTGACATTTATGCACCCAGCGATACCACATATGTTCATTTTTGTTTCCTTTTTTTAAATGGGGAAAAAGGGGTGATTTTAACTTTTATTAGGGAAGGGGTTAAATCACTTTTTTTTATAAACTTTTTTCTTTTAACTTTTTTTTATTTTTTATTTTTTAACAGTTTTTAGATTGCGTACAGATAGCATTGATTAGTGTTTTCTGTGCTTGACTGCTCCAGCGTGCCATGGCTGACTGGAGCATCGAGGCACAGGTCGGGTGGCAAGGAGGCAGGTAAGGGCCCTCCCGCTGTCCTCCCAGCTGGTCTGGGATACTGCGATTGTCCCGATCAGCACTGCTGAGCAGCCGGGAAGTGGTTTTTAACATCTTAGACGCCGCAGTCAACTTTGATCGTGGCGTCTAAGGGGTTAATGCCAGGCATCACCATGATCGGTGATATCCAGCATTGGCCACGGATCCCGAAACAGAACAGAGCCACCTAGTGCCATTTATTCAATCTCATTAAAAACATATAAAGGTTGAGAATTAACAGCATGTAAATAGCAAAGTGTCTTAGAATTACATAAGGAACAATATATTAAAAGTTTAGTTTGGTAACAGGTACTCTTTAACTAATAGTTCACCAGACAAAGCCAGTCATGATGAAGGGATCAACTGACTACCTTTTCTTATTATATAACTATAGGAAAAGGAGGGGTCTCCTTCAGTGAAGTATATATCGTGACAGTAGACATAACAAACTCCTCTATTTTATAATTTTTCTCTCTACTGTTAAACCTGTAAGGGTACATTCACACTGCGGAATCTATCGCAGAATTCCGCGAGCGGAGATTCCATGTGGCAGCGGTCACCGAAATACTTTGGCAGTAGGACCGCGAGGCACTGTGCCATCACCATTGATGGCTACGCAGTGCTTGCGGAAGACCCATTCACGCTGTTGCTAATGTTCACTGCGTGGAATTCCACTCACGGAATTACACGGAAATTACGCAGTGTGAACTTGCCCTAAAAGGCCAAAAAAGACCAATAATCACCCTGTGTAATAGGCTTGACAATCAGCTAAAGAACGAGAAAAAGCTGATCACAGGACTTTGACAGGTTTAATTGTCCATCAGCCGTACATCACACTGTGTAACAGGGCATGTGAGACCTTGATAGAAGTAATATGGCGTGTGTGGACTGAAGTATAAGGGCTGCAAAAACAACCACTGGATCACGTAATAGGCTCTGTAAACAAGAATCGATCTAGAAGGGTAGGAGTCAGGCTGTGTAATAACATCCCTAACTCATTGTACGAACAATGCAAATTACTGCTATATTATTCTAAATCACATCATCATGGAACATTGACCAAAGCGCAGCCCTGGAGCCTTGAGTACTAACAAATTAGGGACATGAAAAAGTATGACAAGACAAGATGGCGATTAGGAGGGAAAGCAAAGATATTGTTATATTAGACTTGGGGTCCAATTAGATGCCCTGATCTTAAGTATTTGAGCTTAAATCTTGTAGATGTGTTTACAGAGCCTTTAAGTGGCTTGAGCTTTGGGTTGGGAGGGCCTGTTCTAAGATCAGCCATCGCCGCACCTCCCTAATACGTGGAGAAGTGTGGCCGATGGCTAATGATTTTTTGACAGGTCAAAATTACCTGATTGCTGGCCTTATTACTCAGGGTGGTATCAGCCTATTCGATCTATAATTGACCCTTGTAATAGGGCAGAGTTCTCTAGCTTATATGTGGTTTAATTAACACTAGGCTGTGTAACTATTAGATCTCCTGCATGTACACATTTAGTTTTTCCACAGATAAGTTGACTTTGTGATCATTTGTTTACTATCATGTCATATATCTGTTTTTTTTTGTTTTTTTGTTTTGTTTTTTTGTTCTATGTTTACAAATTAATGTACATCTTTCCGTATTCATGGTGCAAAGCTCAGACTCAACCCTTGTGTTTGTTACCTCTGTTCTTGAATTGAACCTTTAGGCTGGTTATGCTGCCTCTGCTACAGGGAGCATAATCTAGTGACTGGCACACTTGGGGAGCTTTATCCAAATCTGTGACGAGTGGTGCAGTGGCCTATAGCAACCAATCAGAACACTACTTTAATTTTTGCTGGTTGCTATGGGCAGCTGCACTACTCTTGCTCTACACAGGTTTTTATAAATTTCCTCCACTGTTTTTCAGTGGTCTGTTGCTTGTGCTGACATGTACGGTAGGAGACAGTGTGGGCCTGGCATTACCTGAGATAATCCAGCATGTTCATTAGGTACCACTCCCCCAGCTTATCCACTAATTAACAGACTTCTCCCTATAATTGTGTATGGGAAGAAGTCATAGGTGAGGGAAGCAGCGCCAAATCAATATGCTATCCATTGTTGTTAGCCCCATATGGGTGTTGTTTGCTTCAAAATGTAAGTTTTTGTAAACTTTTGTACATATGAGCACAAGCCAGCCTGTCTGTCACTATATTATGCTGTCCTTTGCGGGGGAAGATTGACCTGCCTGAAAGTACCCTTTAAGGGTACGTTCACACGTACGCAGATTTGGTGCGCAGGATTTTCTGCAGCAGATTTCAATGTAAACTAAATGACTGAGCACAGCTTCTAATCGGCAGTTACAAATCCTGCGCAGGATACTTTTTGTGTGAACGTACCCTAAAGGAGTTATCCAGTTACCAGTAAAGGTATTACCTTTCCTCCTTCCCCGGCACCTCACTTCTGCCTCAGTCTTGTCTCAGAAAGATATCACTTTTGAGACTGGGAATAGGTACACCCTCATGTTTTATTCTTAAAGGGGTAGTTGAGTTTAAGAAAGTATCGCCTATCCAAACGCTTCCCCCTACCCCCTCTGTGGTAATAGCATGAGCTAACGGATGATAGGTGTGCTACTGCTGGGGGGGGGGGGGGGGGGGGGGGCTTTTGGTAGGCAGCAGTTTCCCCACATTAGGAAGGTAGCTGTTTCCCCACATTAGGTAGCATAGTTTCCCCACAATAGGTAGCCTTAGCACAGATTCCCCACCTGGACAGCGCTACTTAAATCTGCCTGCTGGGACTTCCTGGCTGAGGTGCGCACAATAAGTGACAAAACTGCACGCACTGCGCTGGACGTCAGCATCCCTGCGCGGCGCTTGCGATGACATCACTCACCGCGCACACCTCTGCCAGGAAGTCCCCGCAAGCAGATGTAAGTAGCAATTTAGTGACGGGGCAAGACTGGTTGTCCCGTCATATGTGCACTGGTTCCCATGTAGCAGTGTTTGCCGAAGTGTATGAAGTCTTCTGGCATTTAGCCCTGCCTGACCAGCAGGGCTAAATGCCTGAAGAAGTCACCTGTGCAGCGCCCGGACTGCATGTCACGGGCATCGGGCGATATAAGTTCCAGATCCATGATGTGGGCCGCAAAATTTCGTTCCATGAGATGTATGGAGGAATGTGTTGACCCCCGCTCCGTGCTTGAGAAGAGTCGGAGCTCCGTGCAGGAGATTGTACGGGGGAGATGGATCGCAGCGATTGGATACCCCCTCGATCAGACTTTGGATAGGGGATACTTTTTCCCTAAACCGGACTACTCCTTTAAGGCCTACAATAGGCCTTGTTCTTAGAGAGGTTAAAGCTCACAAGTGTAATGTAATGGTACCAAGTATTGGTTGAAAATAAACTTGTAAATATGCTTTGTTAGGTTAGTAATTTATGTTGGGCTTGCTATTTTTTGTTTTTATCCCTTAGCAATATTTTCGGATAGCAGATGAGGCGGATGTCATATTCGTCCAACAAATAGTCACTAAATTTAAAAGTCAATTGGAAGAATTTTATGACCAGACGAAGGAAGAAAAGGTAACTGCTCATTTTCCTGTGTTTCTCAGTCCTTTTTATGCACATGATATGCATTTGAATGATAACTTTTTTTTCCACTCAAATGCAAAAATGCCAGAAAAAACATCAGACGCAGGAAATTGCACTGGCGTTTTTTCAAATGTTATCACTTGTAAAAGTGGCAACATTTTATCCTGTAAAATCAGATGAAAGACCTACCTCTATGGAAAATATCTGAAATCCACGACTAAACTATTGCTTGGTGTTTTCATTACAGCTCCAATTCAATATTTTAGAATGTTAAGAAATTGAAGAGTATACTGCATGTTTACAGAAGCTGCCTTCCCAGGTTGCTTTCAGCTGATAAAAACTTTATGAAGTTTCTTCATGGGTTGACAGGAAGTTAGGCAATGTACAGCTACTATAGACTATAGCTATAGACTATATAGCTACTTCCTATTGCATATGAGCTAGAGAATGAATGTAAAATATAGAATGTCAACAAAATTAAATGTATATAAAATAGAATGTGAAATAAATTGTTTGTTTCTAAAATCTCAGTATCATTTGTTAGTTTGCAATGGTTTAGTTTAAAGTTTACATTTATGTTGATAATTTCCAGAGTAAATAGTGTTTTTTTCTATGGAAACATACAGCCTGCATAGGAGCTGTATAAGACCTTTTTAGCAACATGGTTTGCATAGTTGCTTTATTAGTAATTCAAGATGCATTGGGGCAACTTAAAAAAAAAAGTTTAAAGGAGTTCCATATAAAAGCAAATATACAAACTTCATTTTAATGCTGGGTTCAGTTATGGAGTAGGAGGAGAGAACTTGGGAGCATGTACGGCAACTGTAGGCTCATCAATACAAGAGATAAGGATGAGCCTGCTTAAATTTAAAGTTTCACAAAATCAGGCTTATTCTGCAGCAACTTGCTGACACTTTGTAAGATACATTTGCCATTAATACTTTAAATAACGCTTTTCTGCTCTTCTTCAGGTAGCCTTAGATTTAAATTGCAGTAAAAATCAGGAGGATGGCAAACTGAAAGCTGCAGAGAGTATTGTGCAACAAGCAGGTATAAAATACTATTATTATTTTTTTTATTCCCGATATGTACTATATACAATTCCCAAAGTGTTGTGCTAAACTGTATGCATCGCAAAAATTGTAAAGGGGCATATTTATAAATGTTGCAGCTTGTTAAATAGAATAAGGTCCTTCGTGTTTGTGATGGATATACACCCTTGAATAAATTTGGTGCAAGCTTAATCAAGTTACACATTAGTTTATTGCATCTGTTTTCAGTGATTATTTGTAAATATGGAGAGTGTGGTTTATAACCTGGTTTCCATGATGACATTAAAATTTGTGCTGGAGAATTGTCTACCTGTTGTCCTCAGCTTAAAAAATATAGAAGTATAATATAGGCCTCCGGACAAAAAATAACACAGCAAGCACAATTTTTTTGTGTTTGGACCGCCACACCCATAGACTTGAATTGAAAGGGCATGGCGTTGCATCACTAGGGGGCGTGTCCGACCCCTGCGGCACGCACACAGCGTTCGGAACTAAATGTTCCGAACGCTCGCCAGTGGAGTACCTCTTTAACCTCTTAAGGACCAATGACGTTGTGGAACGTCATGGCACCCTGGGCTTTAAGGACCAATGACGTTCCACAACGTCATGGCGTTTTCCGGTCTCTGCCGCTCGCCGGGCAGAGAACGGAAATGGATGCCTGCTGAAATCCTTCAGCAGGCATCCAGGGCAAACGCCGAGGGGGGCCATGTAGGCCCCCCATGTCGGCGATCACCGCAAATCGCAAGGGAAATCGCCCTTGCGATCTGCGGCGATACCGGGCTGATTGGGTCTCTGGGACCCGACCGCCCGGTAATTTTACATGATCCCGGCTGTCACAGACAGCCAGGACCATGCTAAAGTATAGGAGCGAGGTGGCAAGCCTGCCACCTCCTCCGATCCCCTGCGATCCGTCGGTAAGTTAACCGACCAATCACCGGGGGGGGGGGGGGATTTACTTCCTCCCGCCCTGCCCGGCCCCTTGAAGTCCGGAGAGGACGGGAGGACGCGGCGGGGGAAGGGGGAGTGCTGGGGACCGGCCCCGGTACTTACCTCGTTCCTGAGGACCCGGATCCCGGCGATGAAGACAGCGGCGGCGGCGACAGGTGAGTTGATCTTCAGCCGCGGTCGGGCCCTTTACAGCAATGCACGTCGCCGTAAAGCGACATGCATTGCTGTAATGGGACCCTGTAAACTACAACTCCCAGCATGCCCAGACAGCCCTTGGCGTCTGGGCATGCTGGGAGTTGCAGTTTTTCAACATCTGGAGGTCCACAGTTTTGGGACCACTGTGCCCTTCCAGATGTTGCAAAACTACACATCCTCAGCATGCCCTTACTGTCCAGGCATGCTGGGAGTTGTAGTTCTGTAACATCTGGCCCTTCAGATGTTGCAGAACTACAACTCCCAGCATGCCTGGACAGTTTTGGCATACTGGGAGTTGTAGTTTTGCAACATCTGGAAGGGCACAGATTGGGAACCACTGTATTAGTGGTCTGCAAACTGTAGTCCTCCAGATGTTGCAAAACTACAACTCCAAGCATGCTGGGAGTTGTAGTTCGGCAACATCTGGCTCTAAAGATGTTGCCGAACTACTACTCCCAGCATGCCTGAGAATGTTTGGGAGTTGTGGTTTTGCAACATCTGGAGGCACACTGGTTGGGAAACATTGTCTGTTTCCTAACTCAGTGTTTCCCAACCCGTGTGCCTCCAGCTGTTGCAAAACTATAACTACCAGCATGCACTGATGGACTGTGCATGCTGGGAGTTGTGGTTTTACAGGGTACACTCACATGGGCAGGGGGCTTACAGTGAGCATCAGGCTGCAAGTTTGCGATGCAGCTAATTTTGCGCGGCAGCTCAAACTCACTGTAACCCCCCGCCCGTGTGACTGTACCCTAAAAACACTACACTACACTAACACAAAATAAAATAAAAAGTAAAAAACACTACATATATACATACCCCTACACAGCCCCCCTCCCCTCCCCAATAAAAATGAAAGCGTCTGGTACGCCACGGTTTCCAAAATGGAGCCTCCAGCTGTTGCAAAACAACAACTCCCAGTATTGCCGGACAGCCGTTGACTGTTCAAGCATGCTGGGAGTTTTGCAACAGCTGGAGGCACCCTGTTTGGGAATCACTGGCGTAGAATACCCCTATGCAAATCCCTAATTCAGGCCTCAAATGCACATGGCGCTCTCACTTTGGAGCCCTGTCGTATTTCAAGGCAACAGTTTTGGGACACATATGGGGTATCGCCGTACTCGGGAGAAATTGCCTAACAAATTTTGGGGGGCTTTTTCTCCTTTCACCCCTTATGAAAAGGTGAAGTTGGGGGTCTACACCAGCATGTTAGTGTAAAAAGAAAATTTTTTTTACACTAACATGCTGGTGTTGCCCCATACTTTTCATTTTGACAAGAGGTAAAAGGGAAAAACGCCCCCCAAAATTTGTAATGCAATTTTTCTCGACTACGGAGATACCACATAAGTGGGCGCAAAGTGCTCTGGGGGAACAACAAGGCCCAGAAGGGAGAGTGCATCATGTACATTTGAGGTGATTTGCACAGGGGTGGCTGATTGTTATAGCGGTTTTGACAAACGCAAAAAAAACAAAACCCCACATGTGACCCCATTTTGGAAACTACACCCCTCACGGAATGTAATGAGGGGTGCAGTGAGAATTTACACCCCACAGGTGTCTGACGGATCTTTGGAACAGTGGGCTGTGCAAATTAAAAATTTTGTACAGCCCACTGTTCCAAAGATCTGAGAGACACCAGTGGGGGGTAAATGCGCACTGTACCCCTTGTTACGTTCCTCAAGGGGTCTCGTTTCCAAAATGGTATGCCATGTGGGGGTTATTTTGCTGTCCTGGCACCATAGGGGCTTCCTAAATGCGACATGCCCCCCAAACAAAATTTGCTCTCAAAAAGCCAAATATGACTCCTTCTCTTCTGAGCATTGTAGTTCGGCCATAGTGCGCTTCAGGTCAACTTATGGGGTACCTCCATACTCAGAAGAGATGGGGTTACAAATATTGGGGGGTATTTTCTGCTTTTAACTCTTGCAAAAATGTGAAATTTGGGGGGGAAACACACATTTTAGTGAAAATTATATATATTTTTTTACTTATGCAAAAGTCGTGAAACCCCTGTGGGGTATTAAGGCTCACTTTATTCCTTGTTACGTTCCTCAAGGGGTCTAGTTTCCAAAATGGTATGCCATGTGGGTATTTTTTCCTGTTCTGGCACCATAGGGGCTTCCTAAATGCAACATGCCCCCCAAAAACCATTTCAGAAAAACGTACTCTCCAAAATCCCCTCGTCGCTCCTTCGCTTCTGAGCCCTCTACTGCGCCCGCCGAACAATTTACATAGACATATGATCTATGTGCTTACTCGAGAGAAATTGGGCTACAAATATAAGTATATATTTTCTCCTTTTACCCCTTGTAAAAATTCAAAAATTGGGTCTACAAGAACATGCAAGTGTAAAAAATGAAGATTGTGAATTTTCTCCTTCACTTTGCTGCTATTCCTGTGAAACACCTAAAGGGTTAAAACGCTGACTGAATGTCATTTTGAATACTTTGGGGGGTGCAGTTTTTATAATGGGGTCATTTATGGGGTATTTCTAAGATGAAGACCCTTCAAATCCACTTCAAACCTGAACTGGTCCCTGAAAAATTGTGATTTTGGAAATTTTGTGAAAAATTGGAAAATTGCTGCTGAACTTTGAAGCCCTCTGGTGTCTTCCAAAAGTAAAAACTCGTAAATTTTATGATGCAAACATAAAGTGGAATATCCATTTTCCTTACAAGCAGAGAGCTTCAAAGTTAGAAAAAAGCTAAATTTTCAATTTTTTCATCAAATTTTGGAATTTTTCACTAAGAAACGATGCAAGTATCGACAACATTTTACCAATAACATAAAGTAGAATATGTCACGAAAAAACAATCTCTGAATCAGAATGATAGGTAAAAGCGTCTTAGAGTTATTAATGCTTAAAGGGACAGTGGCCAGATCTTCAAAAAACGCTCTGGTCCTAAGGTGTCAAATGGCCTGGTCCTTAAGGGGTTAAAGTCAGTGGGATCTGTTGAGCTCTGTTTGTGTCCTTTATACAGCAGACTAGCTAGCTTTTTCTTCTGCTGCTTAGGCCCCAAACACAGCCTCTGATGCAGGTGTGATCATAGTCTAAGGTGAATGCTCACTTAATTGGCTTCAACCAGCCTCATCTGCTACAACTACCTGTTGGGGAAAGAGAACACTGATAATAGGGTAGAATAATAATAATTTTCTTGTGCACTCAACTTAAAGGGGTACTCCGGCGCTAAGACATCTTTTCCCCAAAGGATAGGGGATAAGATGCCTGATTGCGGGGGTCCTGCTCTTTCACGCAGCACCCCGTCACCATCAGCCCGCCCCCGGAGCATGTTCATCTTGGCGCACATTAGAGATATGAGGATAAACATGACTAACCCCTATCATGCCAACATCATCCTGATATTCCACTAGAGGGTTCATTTTAGGTGATTGAGGTGTTACTAAGGAACATCTTTGGGCAATATATAGACAAACATTTATGGCAAAAAGAGACCCAATGGATGTATAGTTTGAAGATATTGCATCCCAACAGCCTCAAGGATTCTCTGTCCTTTGTACATTAACACTGAGAAGTTATTTTTGTTTCTTTCCTGGGAATATCTCAGACCCTCTAGGCTTCTTCGTAGCCCACGTAAGTAGAGATGATCTCATTTCCCTGGATGTATTTTGATGTGCATTGTCTACATTGCTAGTCATATGTTTCCAACTTACATCTATACTAAATATATATATGGACAGGCCCGGACTGGGACCAAAAAGGCCAGAGCATTTTAGACTAAGTAGCCCCTTTTGTAAGTGGAAGTCCAACTGCTGGGACCTCCACTGATCACCTCGGTTCAAGTGGCTACCCAGCTGTTGCAAAGTGAAGCTTTTTTTCACTTTGGTTTTGCTTTCCTGGAACCTATTTATCATACTGGTGCCTGGAGGTTGAAAATTTGGCGCTCCCACATAGCCAGTTCCCTGACATTTCGCTGGTACCTCAGCTATATGAAAGGACTGATGGCTAAGGTCCCTTGATAAGGCTGGGGTATCAGTGAAAACCAGGGAACTGGCTACGTGCGAGTTTTAACAGCAGCTCCTTCAGTCAGCTCATTGTCACAAGATATATAGTTAGCTCTTTGAACGGAAGTACAAGCGCGCTTTCTTTATGAGCTAATCATACTTTTCATACTACATTCAGTTTTCTGATTTTAGATATTTTCAGGGACGGACTGACAACACTCGGGGGGGGGGGGGGGGGGGTAGGGGGACCATAAAAGGCAAGGGCCCCTGCTAGGCTCTGCAGCTCGTCAATATTCTGCCACGTCCCTATTCCACCCAAATCCCACACACAGTAAACTAAAATTGATATACACAATTAGTACAATTAAACCTCAACACAGGGCCCTTGTGCAGAGGTAATAAGTGTTAAATAAAATATAATATAATAAAACATGTATCATAACATATTACACACACCGATATATAGCACCACTATGAGGTATCAAGAGTAATAGATCTTTTGATGCTCCGGCATCTGATGGATATATAGTTACCAGCCTGTTGGTGACCCAGCAGATGTTAACACACGTGGACAAATGATGAGGTCCGCAACTGCATTAGATGGTATGGGACGCTGGCATGCGTCACCACGGCTGGTCTGCCTGCCACAGACCCAGTTGTAGTGAATGCGGCTTGCAGGATATCTGCTGATAGATGGTGGTATACAGCATTTGGGTGCAGACCTCGTGGTGTCCTATGGCGTGTGACGTCACGGGGAATTGGCAACAATGCCTGGATGTTGGAGCTGGATACAGGACGACTGGTTGATGCAGAGCTGTGGTTGCAGCCCAAATAACTGTCTCGGAATCCTCAAGTTGGTGCGTGCTGTGTGAATATCGGGGTTATTAAAATACCTAGATGCGTTTCAGGGCACCAGTTTGTCAAAACGGCCCTTCAGTAGGCATATGTGATTTCTGAAGCTGCAAATCCTTAATATAATTATGAGGTCACAATCCAATTAATAAGGTAAAGGTGATACTTTGAAAACAGACGAAACCTGAAATGGATCACTAAAGCTGTTAAAAACATATAAATCCCGACCTGGAATCAATATAAGGCTGGGTTCCCACTATGTTTCCCCCCATACAGGAGCGCATACGGCAGGGGAGAGCTAAAAACTTTCGCTACCGTATGCCTTTCTATGCGCTCTATGTAATTAATTTCAATGAGCTGACCGCAGTGAAACGTTCGGTCCGGTCGGCTCATTTTTGCCCTGTATGCGCTTTTACAAACAGATCTAAAACAGTGGTCGACCACGGTTTTAGGTGCGGGGAAAAAGCGCATAAGAGGCAAAAATGAGCCGACTGAACGTTTCACTGCGGTCGGCTCCCTGAAACGAGTCTGGTCACTATTTTATGTGTCTCCCCCAACCGGCACATTAGTTTCTCTGTCAGGTCTGTTAGTTATCATTTTATATTAAGTCCAGTAGGGCATGTTCTCTGGTTGGGTCCTGCACCAGTTAGGACAGAGAATTATCTTTAGCTATAGGCACAAACAGATTTTCCTGTAAGATCCACAGATCTTAGTTTCCCATTTTATTTTCGGGTAGTTAGAGTTACAGTATAATAGCAACCTTATTGTTTGTTGCTTTATATATACTGTATTTATCGGCGTATACGCTGATAAACTTTTTGGCCCTGCAAAAACTGCTGCGGTTCAATGATTTAAAGTAGCTACTTTAAATCATGTAACTACAGTGGCTTCTGCTGGACCAGAGTAATGATGACGTCCGATTCACACGTCCCCATCCCCGGTTTTCATAATTACCTGTGGGTGCGCTCCTATTGTTTGACACTAAAGTACTGTAATGATAAATCTTGAGTCACTCAAGGGACCTGGATGTATCTCTACATTTTCGATCCCCTCGTTCAAACCATGGGGGTAGAGAGTGTCCATCTTATAAATCCAAAAGGATTCACGTCTTCTCAGGCTCTCAAAACGATCTTGAGCATCTTCGGGTATTTGTTCTAGGGCTGTAACTGTGAAGGCACTGTTATGATTTTCCATCACGTAACGTGACAGGCTGTGTTTTGCAAACCTATGGAGTACATTATAGCGTTGATTATTCATTTTAGTTTTTAACTGTTGGGCTGTTCTCCCAATATATTGCAGTTTGCAGTCGCATTCTATAAGATAAATTACATATGTAGATGTACAGTCCAATCTTGTTTTAACAATTGTATTTTTTATGCCAAAAGATTATGCTACCTGTACAACATACATAGTGAACATGCCCACCAAATTCAAAATATATGATAGAATGACATAGGAAACCACAAACAAAACTTATTATTATATATTTTCTGTTGCTCTTTTATATTATAGGAGAATTACGAAGCTAATAATATTTGTATCCAAATCACAGCGGTGATGGACTTGCAAGAAAAAGAATCATTGATTTCTTACACTACTTAATTAATTTTTTGATCCTCATGAATATTAATGGACCATTTAATTTTTTTGCATTTAATTTTTGTATGTAATTTTTTTTTGTCACAACTATTAAGTTATAACTTCTAGGGATGTCCTGGTATCACTGACGCTCATAATTAAAATATGCCCCCATATAAGTCTTCTAAAATCAGTTTTATTCCCTTCTCTTCTCAATCGGGTCCGGGCCATCATGGCTTTTTCTTCCAGCAACAATTCTTCACCGTTAAACCTGCAAAACAAACCTATTAGGCTCCTCACTTTTCAAGCATCAGCCTCCAGATTCCCCTTTTACAAGTGAGGAGGAATACAGGTGTACAGGGGTAACAGAGGGGTGCAGAAAGGTGTACATGGGTGACAGGTGTGTAGAGGAGTGTACGTGGGTGACAGAGGGGTGTACATGGGTAACTTAAGGGTGTTGGGGGTGACAAGGGGTGTACATGGGTGACAGATGGGTGTTGGGGGTGTAGAAGAGTATACATGGATGTACATGGGTGGTAGAGGGGTGTATATGGGTGACAGGGAGGCATAGGGGGGAAAGAGGGGTGGACAGGAGGAGTGACAAGGTGGAGAGGGGTGACAGAGGGGTAAATAGTGGGGGTTGGAAATTGGTGATAGGGAGTAGATTGGGGGGGTGGGCAGAGGGGTGGTGAACATGGATGACAGGAAAGTGGAAAAGGGGGTGACAAAGGGAGTGGACAGGGATGACAGAGGGTGCCTTACCTTAATTAAGATGAGCTGAGCCGTCCTTCTGTGGTGGTGGGGGGGGGGGAGGGTTTAGAATCGGTGGGCCAAGAAGAATCCGGGAGGCCTTCCCTACACAGGCCAGGGCGGGAGATTAAAAGAAAAAAAATTCTGCTGGAGCTCGCTTAGCCCCTGGCAGTTCTCAATGGAACCCCTGGGGAATCACTGCCCCAGTAGGTAGGGAGTTCTCCCCAATTAGGTTGAAACCACCAGAAGGTAGGAGATAATTCCCTATTGGGTAGAAATCTCCAGTAGGTAAGTGGGGAATTCCCCTATTAGATATAGGTCCCCACTAGGTAGGGAACCCTCCCCTTTTAAGTAGGAGTACACAGTAGTTAGGTAGGCAGACAACCTCCTATTAGGTAGATTCCCCATTAAGTAATTTCCTCCAATAAGTCCCCTCCAGAAGAAAATAATAAAAATCCCACTCACCCTCCCTCCGTTCCTGTGCTGAGACCTCTACGTCCTTTACTCTGTTAGTATAGTGCAGGACCGTCACTTGCAAGTCGGAGTGGTGCAGCACGATTAAATTCTGTTTTATCGTGTGGCGGGTCTTGTGCCACTCCTGATAACAGAGCGAACGATAAAGACGCCTTTAAAGGAGTACTCTGGTGGAAAACTTTTTTTTAATTTAAATCAACTGGTGCCAGAAAGTTAAACAGATTTGTAAATTACTTATATTAAAAATCTTAATCCTTCTAGTACTTATTAGCGGCTGTATACTACAGAGGAAATTCTTTTCTTTTTGGATTTCCGTTCTGTCTGTCCACAGTGCTCTCTTCTGACATCTCTGTCCATGTTAGGAACTGTCCAGAGTAGGATCAGATCCCCATAGAAAACATATATGCTGCTCTGGACAGTTCCTAAAATGGACAGAGGTTACAGCAGAGAACACTGTGGACAGACAGGAAAGAAAGCCAAAAAGAAAATAATTCCTCTGTAGTATACAGCATCTGATAAGTACTGGAAGGATTAAGATTTTTTTTTATAGAAGTAATTTACAAATCTGTTTAACTTTCTGGCACCAGTTTATTTAAAAAAAAAAAAAAAAAAAAAAAAAAAAGGTTTTCCCCTGGAGTACCCCTTTAACGTGGGAACGTAGGAAAAGTGAGAGGGATTTTTTTTTGTTGTTGTCTGCTGGTATCAGGATGAGTATTGTGGGACATTTGCACGAGTACAAGAACTTGTGCAAATGTATGGCACCAATACCAGTATCAGTACCGGGACATACCTAATAACTATCATTTATTATTATTCTGTTTTCTCTTATTATATTGAAATAAGGGTAGTATTTGGCTGGTTACCTGAGGACTTACATGTGCAGCAAATGTTTGAGGTTTATTGCTTATACAAATATCAGCATTTTAAAAGGCAGCTTCTGACAAAAATACATAATGTATAATTGTGTTGTCTATTTAGCTTTAGATAGTATTGTTACACTGAAAGATTTGTTTGAAATGTTTCCTTAGTGTTGTAAAATAAAGCAGTGTTCACGTAGATTGATTCTTCCTTTTTCTTTTCTTTAAATATGAATAGTAGCATATCTGCCAACCAAACAATACATGTGGATGTACTTGGTAAAATGTTTTTCTTATAATTTTTTTCACTTTTACTTGGCTACCTACTTAAAATAGGCATAAATAATTAATAGTACAAGCAAATTTAAGAAAGTTTGATCTATTTTTTCGAAAGAAAATACAACTTTCCCCTCTTACTAGCAGCCCACACACAACCTACTTTTAAAGAACCGCTTAAAGGGGTACTCCACTGCTCAGCGTTCCAAACGCTTGAGCCGGCGCCATGAGTTTGTGATGTCATAGCCCTGCCCCCTCATTACGTCATGCTCCGACCCCTCATCGCAAGTCTATGGGAGGGGGCATGACCTAAGAGTGCATCAAGCAATCGCAGCAAAGAAAAAAAAGTTATATATAAATATATACAACAATAAAAGATATCACTGAGTTAACCATCACTGGGCATGTGATGCATTTAATAAGAAGATGACATTTGTTATTATCCAAAATTGATATCCCATCTTTTCATTCTTATTTTTACTTTTGAAAATCACAACAATTATGGATAACGTATTTCCCAGTGTTGATGCTTTTTTGCCTACTACTACTATTCCTTCCTTTACTGCTTCTTTCAAAATGCAGTCCTGATTGGAGTATAGTATTGCCTACAGACAGAAGTGCTGGTTCACCACTTAAGGTGTGTTGGTGCTGTGTATGGGAGACATAATGGAAACTAGTCTCTACCCACTAGCTCAGAGACAACTGAAAATAAGAGATGGAGCATGCATCACCGAAATTTTTTGAAAAATAACATACAAATTGCAGAATGGACCAAAATAATGCTACTCCTCATGTACACACGAGACCACTTACGCTGAAAAGTTACCTAAAAAAGCATGTATGCTTTAAAACGTATAATCTACAGTATTGTGGAATACAATATAGAGTGAGCTGGAGACTTCTTTGTAACAGAAGAATCTCCTAAAGTAAATTTACATGCACAGGCAGAAATGTTATTCTTTTTAAATTAAAATGTATAAATGTTTTAATATATATATAATATACTCCGCATAGTTTACAATATCTCTGCCTTGATTCATTTAACCTCTTAACCTAGGAAGAGTATACTCATACTGGGGCTGTTTTGAGTGTACTAAGCGGGCTCATAATTGAAGCCTGTTCCATACCTGGCAGCTCCAGGCTGGGTTTAGTAGCTGACAGCCACTGCTAATAACCAATACGGAACAATGCTGAGGGCCACTGCTAATAACCAATACGGAACAGTCTCCACTGCTGGCTATTTTAACTATTTAGATGCCACTGACAGTGGCATTTAAACAATAACCGTGCAAGTAATTTGTGGTTCAGGGTTTGGATCTTTTCCTTTTGACAAGATTAGTGGGAGCCCATTTTCTTTTTATTTTAGCCTGAGGCCTTCTGCATGCCTTCGTGCCTACCATGACAGATCTGCTCTTTGAACCTGCCATAGGCTGTACTAGTAGATCACATATACATCCACTCAATGCATTGCTTTAGCAATATATTAAATATAATAAACAATCAAATGATTGCTTATAGAAGTCCCCTAGAGGGGGGGGGGGGGGTAAAAAAAAAAAGTAAAATATATAAAAATGTTAAATTTCCTCTATAAAAACTCATCAAATTTTATATTTTTTTTAAATAAAAAAAAGCTATAAACATACTTGGTAACGCTGCATGCAGAAATGTCCATACTAATAAAATGTTATTTAAACCGCACAGCAAATGGCGTAAAAGTAAAAAATCGCAAAAAAAACTAACACCAGAATTATTTTTTTTAGTCACATCCAACAACAAATAGCTATCAAAAATTAAGAAAGAACAAGGACAAACCTAGTACTGACAAAAACTATAGATGTTGCTAAAATTTTGCCCCCATACAGTTGCTTAGAGAGAAAAGTAAAAACGTTAGGCAAATATCATCATCATACCAAACCATGCAACCAACACCACCACCCCACCCCCCAGTATTCTGTTTTGCAATTTATTTTATGGTAACATGAAGGATGTCAGTACAAAGTACAATTGGTACCTGAAAAAGAGGCTTCATATATGGCTCAGTAGGTAAAAAATAAATAAAAGCTTCATGGCAACACAATGTTTTTTTTAATGCTGGTGGAGTATACAGTGGGTATCATAAGTTTGGGCACCCCAGGTAAAAATTTGTAATGTGCATAAAGAAGCCAAGGAAAGATGGAAAAATCTCCAAAAGGCATCAAATTACAGATTAGACATTCTTATAATATGTCAACAAAAGTTAGATTTTATTTCCATCATTTACACACTCAAAATAACAGAAAATAAAAAAAAATGGCATCTGCAAAAGTTTGGGAACCCTGCAGAATGTATAGCATGCACTGCCCCCTTTGCAAAGCTGAGACCTGCCAGTGCCATGGATTGTTTTCAATCCTCATCTAGGAAGACCAGGTGATGTTAATCTCAAAGGTTTTAAATGCCCAGACTCATCTGACCTTGCCCCAACAATCAGCACCATGGGTTCTTCTAAGCAGTTGTCTTGAAATCTGAAACTGAAAATAGTTGATGCTCACAAAGCTGGAGAAGGCTATAAAAAGATAGCAAAACGTTTTTAGATGTCAATATCCTCTGTTCGGAATTTAATTAAGAAATGGCAGTCATCAGGAACAGTGGAAGTTAAAGAAAGATCCGGAAGATCAAGAAACATATCAGACAGAACAGCTTGCAGGATTGTGAGAAAAACAATTCAAAACCCACATTTGACTGCACAATCCCTCCAGAAAGATCTGGCAGACACTGGAGTTGTATTGCAGCCAGTGGCACAGGGAACATCTCACGAGAGGATTCAATAAAAAGGAAAAATGGATTCAATAAAATTTCAGCAAATTTTGGATGCTAACTTGATGCCATCTGTGAAAAAGCTGAAGTTAAAGAGAGGATGGCTTCTACAAATGGATAATGATCCTAAACACACCTCGAAATCCACGGGGGATTACATCAAGAGGAGTAAACTGAAGGTTTTGCCATGGCCTGCACAATCTCCTGACCTCAACATAATTGAAAATCTATGGCTAGACCTTAAAAGAGCAGTGCGTGACAGACAGCCCAGAAATCTCAAAGAACTGGAAGACTTTTGTAAGGAAGAATGGGCAAAGATACCTCAAACAAGAATTGAAAGACTCTTGACTGGCTACAAAAAGCATTTACAAGCTGTCATACTTGCCAAAGGGGACAGTACAAGATTAAACTCTGCAGGGTGCCGAAACTTTTGCAGATGCCATTTTTTTTGTTTTCTGTTATTCTGAAAGTGTAAATGATGGAAATAAAATCTAACTTTTGTTGACATATTATAAAAATGTCTAATCTGTAATTTGATGCCTTTTGGAGATGTTTCCATCTTTCCTTGGCTTCTTTATGCACCTTAATACAAATTTTTACCTGGGGTGCCCAAACTTTTGATCCCCACTGTATATGGCTGACAGTTTTAGTATACATACTGTAGCTGTATGAAGTTCCTCACTAGTGGGTCCATCACATTACCATGTTTCATATGAAATAAATATGTCCGTACTGAATCTAGTGTGGTGCGAGAGGTAACAAAACTGAAATGGTTTCATAATATTTAAGTTGGCCAAATAAAATGTTCTAAATGGTATAATTTATAAAGCTATTAAAGGGGTACTCCGGTGGAAAACTTTTTTTTTTTTTTTAAATCAACTGGTGCCAGAAAGTTACAGATTTGTAAATTACTTCTTTTAAAAAATCTTAATCCTTCTATTACTTATTAGCTGCTGAATACTACAGAGGAAATTCTTTTATTTTTTTATTTTATTTATTTATTTTTTTGGAACACAATGCTCTCTGCTGACACCTCTGTCCATTTTAAGAACTGTCCAGAGTTGGAGAAAATCCCCATAGAAAACATATGCTGCTCTGGACAGTTCCTAAAACGGACAGAGATGTCAGCAGAGAGCACTGTGGTCATGATGTCAGCAGAGAGTACTGTGTTCCAAAAAGAAAAGAATTTCCTCTGTAGTATTCAGCAGCTAATAAGTACTGGAAGGATTAAGGTTTTTTTAATAGAAGTAATTTACAAATCTGCAACTTTCTGGCACCAGTTGATAAAAAAAAAAAAAAAAAGTTTTCCACCGGAGTACCCCTTTAAAGAGTGCAATGAGATGCCTTCCATTCATGTCTACTCAAAATAGCAATGTTTCTTAGCAAATTGGCAATTCAACTTCTCAACATGCATTCTGGATCAGCGATCTCCTTGGAACATCTTTTCTATTATGGACAGTATTGTACATTTGAATTGCGCATCATGCATTTTTTTTGTAGACCGTAGTAAACAATGTCATAATAATGTTCATCACAAATTTTCAGTTTTGGTTTAAAACAAATGTTTTAGTATCATAGTTTCATTTACACAGGAGGACAAGTTTCCCCATTATTGAGATCAGTAGGGGTCCCTGAAGTTACTCCCACACCAGCCAGATTCCTATAACCTATACTGTGGAATGTAGAAGTTGGGGAGAATAGTTCTCAATATGGCATAGTATATAAGATGCTATTTCCTAGACATCAGCGATGAGCAAATCATATTCTAGATTTTGTAGCCTATTAAAAATGCTGCACATAATCCGTGTGCACATAATTTTCTTACATTCTGCAAAATGACTCTCGTTTGTAAATCTATTCAAATGGATTTGCATATTATTGTTGTCATGTTAGGCATATGTTTCTTCCATAGCCAACCTCTTGGCTGGATGCACACACAGCTTAAATATTACCCTATTGAACCTTCCTGAAGATGCATACCAAAATCTACTATGAAATCTGAAAGTGTTACGTGCTGATTTCATTGTTGATTTTGCTGTGTCTTGTTTATTTAAAATATAAAAACCAAGATAGGTTCCTGAAGTAAAGAGTAATATAATTATCTACCAAATGAAGTATAGCATAAGGCACATCTCCTAAGGAATCGTAAAGTAATACGTATTCTTATCACTTTTATTTATGGATTGTATTTAGGTTTATTAAATGACATTTTTGAAAGCTAATCATTTTAACAGTGATTGTTCTTTTGATAATTTTTCTTCTAGATTCTACAACCACTTCAACTTTGATTGAAAGTACTGCTAATAGTACTGATGTAGTGGACCATTGTGAAGGTGAAGTTACAGCAAACCAGTGCAATAGTATGGTTGAAGGTAAATACGTTCTAATAATGCTAAAATATATTCCTCTCAAATAACTTCAGCTCATGGTTAGTGCATAGGATAGCACCACAAGCTGAGCTGCTTAAGTAACTTGTAAGTTACCTAAACAGCATAGTCTATGGTAATTTGCAGTTTATGCAACCTACATTAAGCAAAATATGCAACACTAAAACCATGGTCTTCCGTAAACGGGACGAGCCAGGGGAAACACAATCCCAATATAGATTCAGGTCACATCATCTCTGGGACCTCTACATATCAGGCATTGATAAATATTAGGGTGGGAATACCCTTTTTAACCCCTTAAGGACTCAGCCCATTTGGGCCTTAAGGACTAAGACAAGTTTATTTTTGTTTTCGGTTTTTCCTCCTCGCCTTCAAAAAAATTATATTTATATTTATATTTTCATCCACAGACTAGTATGAGGGCTTCTTTTTTGTGCAACCAGTTGTCCGTTGTAATGGCCTCACTCACTTTACCATAAATTGTATGGCGCAACCAAAAAAATACTATTTGTGTGGGGAAATTAAAAAGAAAACCGCAATTTTGCTAATTTTGGAGGGTTTTGTTTTCACGCCATACAATTTTTGGTAAAAATTACATGTTCTTTATTCTTTGTGTCAATACGATTAAAATGATACCCATGATAACATATTTTCTATTACTGTTGCGTTTAAAAAAAATCGCAAACTTTTTAACCAAATTAATACGTTTAAAATCCCCCTATTTTGAAGACCTATAACTTTTTCATTTTTCCATATAAGCAGCGGTATGAGGGCTCATTTTTTGCGCAGTGATCTGTACCTTTTTTTATTGATACCATATTTGCTTATATAAAACTTTTAATAAATGTTTTATTTTTTTGAATAAAATGTTATAAAAAAGCACTATTTTGGATTTTTTCTTTTTTTTTACGTTCACGCCGTTTACCGTACGGTAGCATTAACATTTTAATTTACTAGTTCAGATATTTACGCACGCGGTGATACCAAATATGTATATAAAATATTTTTTTTACATTTTTTGGGGGTGAAATAGGGAAAATGGCATAATTTACGTTTTTATTGGGGGAGGGGGTTTTTCACTTTTTTTTTAACTTTATACTTTTACTTTTTTTACTTTTATTTTTACACTTTAATAGTCCCCATAGAGGACTATTTATAGCAATCATTCGATTTCTAATACTGTTCAGTGCTATGTATGGGACATAGCACTGATCAGTGTTATCGGTCATCTTCTGCTCTGGTCTGCAGGATGGCAGATCAGAGCAGAAGACGGTGGGAAGGCAGCGGAGGCAGGTGAGGGGACCTCCGCCTGTCGTGCTGGATGATCGGATCAACGGGCAGCCGATCATCCATTTTAGTGACCGCGATGCTGCAGATGCCATTATCTGTATTGATCACGGCATCTGCGATCAGCAGCCTGGACCTGCCGCGCATGATCCGGGCATCGCTCTGATGCTCACGGTTATGCTTAGGACTTAAATGTACGTCCTGGTTCATTAAGTACCAGCTCACCAGGACGTACATTTACATCTTGCGTCCTTAAGTGGTTAAGGGGATATATGCGCAAGACAATTTCTTCTTGTTAGTAGGGTCCCTTGACAATAAGTCGATCACAAACTCTTGGACATACAACAGTCAGTTGTAATCTGTGAGGAAACCTGGCAGTATGTATTGCCTGCAAGTAAAATTGGAGATTTTCCCATCCTTGATGAAGGAAAATATGGATTTTATTAAAGACAACATGCGAGTATTATGCTTTTAAACTTATAATTTTACAGAAAGAAAAAAGCTTTGAATAACTAGGGTATAGCGCAACCTAACATGTTGCTATGTTATAAACCAATCACAGTACAGTGTATAATATATAGGTAACTGATGCCACCAAATCCTCCTCCTTTTTTGCGGCAAAGAATAACATCTCAGATAAACAGGAAACAGTGCCGATTTATAGAAACTAGATGATAAACACTTGTAGAGAAACATCTCTCCAATGGAAAGGGTAATGATGAAGCACTATGACAACATCATGGAAGGGAACATTCTTAAACGGCTGTAAAAATAAGAGAAAATAAAAAACATAATAGGGATGGGAAATTAGGGAGGGATAATACTCGCGTCTTGTCTTTTTAATAAAATCCATATTTTCCTTCAAGGATAGGAAAATCTCCAATTTTATAATAAGACAAGACACTGCTATTATGCTAGTTTAAAGCTAAGCATAAATTAAAGTAATTACAATATCATGAATAAATCATTGTAAGAGAACTATAGAAACATGGAAGTCAGGTTTAAAATAAAATGTTTTAAAAGCGGAGTCAGAAGACCAATTAGCCGCTTTAATGATGTCTGAGAGAGAAGCTCCCGAATTAAATAATTTAGTCGAGACAGCTCCTCTGGCAGAGTGAGCGCCAAATTGAAAATTTCAATGCCAGCCAATTCCATGGATTGTTTCCCCCAACAAGCTAAAGTGGAAGAAGATACAGGATTATGAGGTTTACAGAAAGAAATGAGAAATTGGGAGGATGAGGAAAGTCTTAGTGATTCAGTTCTAGATTCATAAAAACGTGAACGTACAACACGAAGTTTTTGATGTTGAGGGAAAGATGGATAAAAGGCTGAAAGGGGTACTCCGGTGGTCAACGTGTTTTTCTGTTTTTGACTTACCCTATTTGTTTTGTTTCATTTCTCTTCTTGTTGTTTAGGCTACTCTATTTCCGTTCTTTGTTGTCTTTTTATCCCCCACTTTGTTTTCCTATCTTTTCTTCTATTTCCTGTTTCTTGCTGTGCTGAAAACTACAAATCCCAGCATGCCACATGCCTTGCTGGTTTGGGGTGGCTCCTTTTTTTTGTTTTTGTTTGTTTGTTCCGCCATTTTCCCGGGTCAGCCCCCTTATACACAGCACACTAATATAACCAGCCTTGGTTGGGATACACTGGCATACACACACAAAAGGGACTACAACTCCCAGCATGTGTCATTCAGGAGTCTTCAGTCTGAGGTAGAACACCAGCATGCTGCCTCTGTATTGTCCTGGGGGTTGTAGTTCACCACACCTCTGTAGGGCATACACCAGTGTTTCCCAACCAGGGTGCCTCCAGGTGTTGCAAAACTACAACTCCCGGCATGCCCTGACAGCCTTTGGGCATGCTAGGAGTTGTAGTTTTGCAGCAGCTGGAGGCACACTGGTTGGGAAACACTGGTGTAACATGATGTGTATGCTGAATAGGCTAGAACAGTGTTTCCCAACCATTGTACCTCCAGCTGTTGCAAATCTACAACTCCCAGCATGCCCAAAGTCTGTCTGGGCATGCTGGGAGTTGTAGTTTTGCAACAGCTGGAGGCACACCTGTTTGTAAACACTAGCATACACACACACACAACAGGGACTACAACTCCCAGCATGTGTCATTCAGGAGTCCCCCCCCCCCCTCCCCCTTCACATAGAGGGGGAGATTTATCAAAACCTGTGCAGTGGAAAACTTGCCCAGTTGCCCATAGCAACCAATCAACTTGCTGCTTTCAGTTTTATAAAGGCCTGTGAAAAATGAAAGAAGTAATCTGATTGGTTGCTATGTTTCACAACTGGGCAAGTTTTCCTCTGCACAGGTTTTGATAAATCTCCCCCATAGAGATCATTCCCAGTATGAGATTTATTCCCCTGCAGTCCGTACATCCCCAGCCCGTGCACCTTCTCATCTTCCCCTTCAGATAACACGTATCTTCTCTGTGAGGTCCTTCTCCTGTGCAGACCTGCGTCCTTAGAATACAGAGCAGGGGGGAGGGGAGGTTAGGAGCTGTGTACTCAGCTGGATGAGATGAGGGGGCGTGGCTTATTTTTCTCATGCAGACAGAGAGAAAAAAAAAGCTGTGACATCTTGTCCACAACAGACTCAGAACTGTGGACAGCAGTAAAAGAAAACTCTGAACTACAGAACTTCCTGCCCAACAAACAGGTAAGAAAAACACATACATGCTGCCAAAACATATAACACATGTATATTGCAAAAAAACAAAACTTACAAAGAAGATGCCATATGGTCAAAAAAATAACCACCGGAGTACCCCCTTGAATGTAGGTTGGTCTTGGTACGGCAATAGATAGTAAACAGAACGCCTTAAGGAGAATATTGTCTTGTAGAGATATCAAGGCCTCTGACATCTGAAACACGTTTGACAAAAAAGACAGAGGAGTACTGTAAGTTTAAAGGAAAGAAATTTGAGAGATAAGGAATCATTATCTTCCCAAGGTAGAAATAGATTTAGAAGAATATTTACATCCCAAGTGGAGTTGTATTTGGGTAAAGGAGGAAGTCGAAATCGTATGCCCTGTAAGAGTTTACACACTAGGGGTGTTTGCCTATTGGAATGGAATCAATAGGAGGATGTCTGGAAGAAATAGCAGAACGATATAGATTAATTGTTTGATAAGCTTTACCAGCATCGAAAGATGTTGAAAGAAAATTTAATATGTTAGAGTGAGATGCTTTTAAGGGATCCAGATCCAAACTCTCCAAAACTCTTTAGTGCAAAGGATCCTGCTAAAAGCTCCAAGCAGTTGATGTGTAGGAGGGATTCCTAGGTAGACCATTTCCCTCCAGTAGAATGGAACCGCAACATGCGCCCCATGCTAAAAGACTTGCGTCCGATTCTATGACAATGTCTGGGTTCGGCTGAAGATTTTTTTTCCATTCCAAGATTGAATTGAAGTGTGAAAGCCACCAACGAAGTTCTTCCTTTGCATCGGAAGAAAGACAAATTTTATCTGAATAACCCAGACCTTCCCTGAGGTTATAGATTTTTAACGGTTGGGGAGCTTGATAATGAAGAGGGGCTGGAAAAATAGCTTGAATGGATGCCAATAGAAGGCCCACAATCCGAGCAATGGCTCTGAGAGATATAAGATCCTTGCGAAGAATTTGGCAAATCTCTATCCGGATGGTTTTCAACCATCTGGGTGGGAGATTCAAAGTGGTTGATCGAGTATTGATCAGAAAACCTAGAAATTCTATCTCTTGAGATGGTAGAAGAATGGACTTTTTTTGATGGATCAGAAAACCCAAGTTTTCTAGAAGGGATAAAGTCCAATTCATGTGACAAAGAAGAGGCTCATATTGAGCCATAATGAGAATGTCGTCGAGGTATGTGATAAGGCGAACCCCGTGACTTCGAAGGAGAGCGATGACAGGGTTCAAGAGTTTTGTGAAGCATTAAGGGGCTGATGACAGGCCGAAAGGGATGCAAGTGAATTGCCATTTTTGAGTTTTCCATAGAAATTGATGAAAAATTTGGGAGGAAGGATGAATTGGAACAGTTAAGTATGCATCCTTTAAACCAATCGTTTTTTTTTGAAGGATATCTCACGAGAGATGTATACCTTCCATTTTGGAGTGTCTGTAAACCACTAGATTGTTGAGGAGTCTTAGGTTTATTACAAGTCTGTGACCTCCATCTTTCTCTTTTACTAAAAAGAGGTTGCTGATGAAACATGGAGAATTGATTGGAACGGGAATAATGGCCCATTTTGAAAGAAGTTTTTTTAATTTCTGAATCGATTAGATTTTGGTCTTGCATAGAAAATTTTATGGGATGAGGAAGGCAATACTGGACAGGAGGATAGATAAAACTCTATGTGGTATCCTGACACAACATTTAGTATCCATGAGTCTGAAGTAATCCTATTCCAATTCCTCAAAAAATGTCTTCCGCCTAATGGAATGTTCTGAAAAGAAGATGGATGACTTACCTGAAGATGTTCTTGAACGTGGCATGCCTCGTTGTCCTCTGGTGCGCCATGGTCAGGCCCAATAAGGGAAGAAAGGTGCAGGGTATGTGGATGGTCCTGAGTAGGCGGGTTGGAAGGATTGAAAGGTGCCTCTAGTTTGTTGTCTGTATGAAATTGAACGGCCGGGGAAGTGGCTCCTTCCTTTCCCGGCCCAACCAAAATTTTTTGGGGGAAATACTTTCTTCAATGAGGATTGAGCTTTTGTTAAGGTGGAAAATAAATCTACATATTTCCCCATATCACGGATGAAATCCTCGCCAAATAACATTCCCTCAGTAGGGTTTGGAGGTTCATTGGTAGCCAGATTAATAAGCTGGGGGTCAATTTTCATCAGGATAGAGCATTAAGTACATAAAGCAGAGTTGGCATTTCCAAAAAAAAACAGACGGCTCATTTAAGGACTTCCGGTTTGTTATTGTTTGAGGCCTCTTCGGCTAAGTCTAAAATTTTTGTAAGAGGACCTAGTAGATCCATGAGTTTTTCCTGACAGGCTTTAAAGCTTCTCTCAACCCCTTTCTCTGGGTTCTTGCCTGATTTTGTTAGTTCTGTTAGAATAGGGTCTAGTTCAAGCGTGAAAGAGGAATTAGGTGGGAGAGTAGGCCTAGGGCATTCGACCTTAAGTTTATTGCGGGTAGACTTATTTAGGCTCTATTTAACCCATAAGTACAGGAATTTGGCCACCTTTGGATCAGGAAGTAATTCACCTGATCTAGGATGGCGAATTAAGGCGGGATCAAAAAATTGGGAATCAGAATCCTCTGTGAGATCTTCCTGAATGTCAGGGTCATCAAGCAACTCACCGCTTTCTTCAGAAAAGACTGCACAATCATCATCAGCCTCAACATCCATAGATTCATCGGATGAGGGCTCTTTAAAAGAGTCAGGTTTGGACCGCTCTGCGGATTTCTTAGCCTGTTTAATATGAACAACTTCTTGGGCAGAGGGTAAGGTGTATAAAGATGTTACACGGGTATCATGACCAGTGTGCGGTTGGTTTTTAATAAGTGTCTTGGCGTACCCCTTTAGAAGACCTAGTCATTTTTGGGGATTAGTTGCGGTCAGAAATATGTATTTTACAGGTAGACTTTTTAGGCATTTTATGGCCTCTGGCTAATATGGAGACAGAATTAACAGGTGACCAGTATTTCTCAGATTGTGTAGATGGTCCGGCCATATTAGAATCAGTTGGGATGGGGGTTGATAAAGCCAAAGAAACTGATTTATTAATGCTATCTTGTAGCACTGAAACAGCGAATTGGACCGTGGAAAAGACAGACTTTGCGACTGATTCATCCACCAAATTTTTAAGGTTGTCTTGATCAGAGGCCATTCATGGAGGATGAGAATTCCTGAGGGAATTTCTATTATCCAAAGACATGTTAAGTGAGGTAATATATGTCTAAATATGGATAAGCAATTTGGTAATTATAAATAGGTTAAGAAAAACCATTAATATAATGGGGGAGATATATTAATATATATAATATATATATTGGTGAGATATATTAATATAATATATGACTGAGGTAAAACAAATGGCACAGTGCAATAGAGAAAATGACCACAAGGTGGCAGTATAGGATAAGAGCTATAAGGTGTATATCAGAGAAAATTCACCACAGAAGATATCTATTGTGAAGGGAGTATACAGTAGCGATGGTGGGTTCACTGCCGCAGAAACGGACAGGAATCCCGCCGGCAACTGACAGGTGATCACCACTCTGTCAGAGAAAATTTTGCAAGACACCAACTGTCAGCGCTTGGAAGAGAAGAGAGAAGATGGCGGCGGTGATGCAGCAAGATAAAGAAAATGGAGAAGCTGGAGGTAGAAGAATGAAGTCTCCAGAAGAGGAACGGAGTATCGGAAGATAATGGGAAGCAAAGGTAAGTATAATAAGTGTCAATGGTGGTAATGGGAAGCGAAAATATGAAATGAAAGAATAATATATATAATGGAAGAATATACAATATAAAGGGAGAATGATATATATAGTGTGTGTGTGTGTGTGTGTGTGTGTACATATATATATACACACACACACACACACACACACAAAGATATACGAAAGATTTAATAAATAAAAATAAATGTTAGACAATGTTAGAACACAATACTCATCTGCTGAGCAGCAAAAGGAGGAAGATTTGTTGGCGTCAGTTACCTAAATATTATACACTGTACTGTGATTGGTGCTTTTTTATTTTTTATTTTTTTTTAACCAATAACTTCTCTGGTCAAGAGTTATGGATATGATAATAAGCTGTAGTGAGCACAGCCAGGGACCTTGAGAAGATTATAAACTGATTCTGTCTTTTCTCTTGAATGATGTGTTTTTTTTTTTTTTTTTTATATTTTTTTTTAAGTACTGACAAAAACTACAGATTATGTTGCAAGAATTTATCCCCCATACAGCTGCTTAGAAAGAAAAGAAGTTAGGCAAAGATATTAAAGAGTGCAATGACATGCCTTTCATTCATGTATCCTCAAAATAGCAATGTTTCTTAGCAAATTGGCAATTCAATTCCTCAACATGCATTCTGAATCAGCTATCTCCATGGAACATACTTTTTTATGGACAATATTGTACTTTTGAATCGCACATCACGCTTTTTTTTTATTTATTTTTTTTCAAGACAGTAGTAAATGTGATAATAATGTTCATCACAAATTTCCAGTCAGTCTTACTACTGTTCAGGTTACTTTTAGTTTTGGTTGAAAACAAATGTTTTAGTATTATAGAGTTTCATTTACACGGGAGGACAAGTTATCCCCATTCTTGAGATCAGTAGGGGTCCCTGAAGTTACTCCCACACCAGCCAGATTCCTATTACCTATACTGTGGAATGTAGAAGTTGGGGAGAATAGTTCTCAATATGGCATAGTATATAAGATGCTATTTCCTAGGCATCAGTGATGAGCAAATCATATTCTAGATTTGGTACCACATTAAAAGTGCTGCACATAATCCGTGTGCACATAATTTTCTTACATTCTGCAAAATGACTCTCGTTTGTTAATCTATTCAAAATGATTTGCATATTATTGTTGTCATGTTATGCATATGTTTCTTCCATAGCCAACCTCTTGGCTGGATGCACACACAGCTTAAATATTACCCTATTGAACCTGCCTGAAGATGCATACCAAAATCTACTATGAAATCTGAAAGTGTTACATGCTGATTTCATTGTTGATTTTGCTGTATCTTGTTTGTCACCAAGCAGAACTTTAGATATGTTGTTCCTGGTCTGAAATAAATATTTCCAATGTACTTGCTGTTAAAAATCTGACTGCTTCACTTTGTTTTTTTCATTTTGAAATGTTAACCACTCACTTCCACCCATACCTGCAGTCTCAGCTTAGACTTTTGGACTCATGCGAACTAGCATAAGTCCAAACTGCGGAAGTGCGGGTGGGGCAGGCCATCTGCAGCTCTGCATAGCTCTCACTCCCTACCTTCAATCAGGCAGGCGTGAGCGAGCGCTGTGCACGCCGAGCCTCTGATATTGTGAACCTCATGTACCATCCCACAGCCAGTCACTGCGGCTGCCCTGCTATGACACCCGTTACCTGACACGCACAGTCCCGCTTAATGCTTACAGTCCCCACTGATGTTTAGAAAAGTGACACTGGTCATCTCCGGTACTTCGCTCTCACCCCCTGCTGCCTCACTCACACAGCCCCGCTGCTTTTAGCCACACAGCCCCACTCTCCGCTTACAGTCCCTGTGGCTGTGACCCTTGCTCTCTGCCTACAGCCGTAAGCACTGTGAGTAGTACTAAAGAGTGATATACTTATCTACCCAATGAAGTATAGCATAAGGCTCCTCTCCTAAGGAATCATAAAGTAATACGTATTCTTATCACATTTATTTATGTATTTGTTTATTAAATGAAATTCTTGAAAGCTAATCTTTTTTTTTTATATTCTTTATTTATATTACAAATACAAGTACACACAGAGAAATACAAAAACAAGAAGCCCATAACAACAAAATAAAAAATACAAGCAACAAAAACAAGACCCTCTACCTCCTCTCCCCTCTCCCTCCCCTCCAACCTCCCGTCTCCAAATGAAATTAGTGGCAACCCAATATAACAACCTAAATAACAAAAAACTTCCTCTCAATTTGCCCTAAGTTCGCTACAATATCATAACCTTGATATCCTAAACTTAAATACACCTTTTCAGGAATATATTTTAATCCACATCTTCAACCTTTTAACTCCAGCCCGGCTCAACTCCCTACTCCCCCACTCTCCCCCCTCCCCCCCCCCCCCAGCTCCATCTCTCCCCACTCCCCCCGAACTACTCCTTCATAGTACTCAGATTCCTGAAATTGGATCCATTTCCTCCATGTACAAAAAAACTCTGTATTTGTGCTATGCCGGACAGATCTTAAATCTTCCATTAACATTATGTCATTCACCCTAGCAAACCACATTGTCGTTGTTGGTGCCTTTTCTTGTTTCCATAGTAATGGTATACAGTTCCTGGCAGACATTACTAGAAAACTCAACAGAAAATTTTTATATCGCTTAATGGGACTCTCGTTATATTGCAACAGAAAAAATGCAGTTGAAAATGGAAATTCCTCACCCATGATTTTAACAATAATCTCATGTACCTTTCTCCAATAACACTCTATTTTATGGCACGACCAAAAAATATGCATAAGGGATCCTTCTATCTGTCCACACCTCCAACATTTTACGTCATAGTCCTTCTGACTAATCTTACCGAGTAACCTAGGGACCTTCTACCAACGCGTCAAGATTTTATAATTTGCCTCCTGTAAACGCACATTGAGGAACCATGAGTCAACGAAAAAATCCTACCCCATTGTTCCTCGGACAACTGCAACTCAAGATCTTTCCCATTTTGAGACAAATGAGGGGTAGCCTCCCTCCAAACTCTCCTGCCAAAGCCTATAGGTTCTAGACAAAATATGTTCTAAATGTTCCTTAGAATTACATAATTCCTCAAATTTTGTAAGCTCTTTCAAATAGTAGGAGGGTCTGGGTATTCGACTAAGATAATGTTTCAATTGAAGGTTTCTCCAAAAACCCAAAGATGCAAAATCTGTTGCACCAACCTCTACCTCCCAAATATCATAATCCCCTTCACCTCTCAAGTGACCTACTCGGAACCTACCTCCTTCAACCTATCCTCTATAAGCTAAATCATCTATCCCCGGGAGGAAAGCTGGATTGCCAATTATAGGCGTCATTGATGAGTTTTTAGGTAATAATCCCTTCCTCACATATGAGTCTTCAAAAACTGACAGTGTAGCTCCAATTAGCGGATGTTCTCGCAGTTCTCGTATCCCTAAAGAGGGTACCCAAGGTAAGCAGTTTAACCCCTTAAGGACAATGGACGTACTCCTACGCCCCCGTTTCCGAGTCCTTAAAGACCGAGGACGTAGGAGTACGTCCTGTCCTTTCCCGGCCCCCCGCCGCTAGCCGGAGGGGAGCCGGTGCCCGATGCCTGCTGAAATCGTTCAGCAGGCATCGCGGCATATCGCCCAGGGGGGTCATTATGTCCCCCCATGTCGGCGATGGCCGCAGATCGCTGGACAATTTAGTCCAGCGATCTGAGGCGATTCCGGGTCAATCGGGTCTCCAGTGACACGGTGACCCGGAATTACTGGCTGATCAGAGCCTGCAGGGGTGAGGTGGCACTGGTGCCACCTCACGATCGCCCTGATTCGTCGGCCGGATTACCGGCCGACCAATCAGGGCGCCTGCTGCGGGTGTCACTCCCGCACCCGCTCCGCCCCTCTTCCGGAGGACGTGAGCGGGTGCGGGACGTGCACCCCTGGTACTGGGGACCCCGATCCCCGGCGTTAGTGTTGGGATCGGGGCCCCAGGAGCGACGACGGCGGCGGCGGGACTGACCTGTGCGGCGATCAAGCAGCAGCAGGAAGTGAGTGACAGCCTCCTGCTGTTGCTTAGCAACAGCTCCCAGCATGCAAAAAGGGCATGCTGGGAGCTGTAGTTATGCAACAGGAGGAGGCAGACCACCACAACTCCCAGCATGCACTTATGGGCATGCTGGGACTTATGGTTTTGCAACAGCTGGAGGCACATTCTTTCTATGGAAAAGTGTACCTTCAGCTGTTGTGTAACTACAACTCCCAGCTTGCACAAACAGCTTAAGTGCATGCTGGGAGTTGTAGTGGTGCATCTGCTGGTTGCATGACTACAACTCCCAGCATGCCCGTTGGCTGTCGGTGACTGCTTATAGTTATAGTTTTGCAACAGCTGAAGGCACACTGAGTTAAGGAGCAAACCAGTGTGTCTCCAGCTGTTGCATAACTACAATCCCCAGCATCCCCCGCCAAAGTAGTATGCCTCCCGCTGTTGCATAACTACAACACCCAGCATGCCCTTCCGCTGTCTGTACATGCTGGGGGTTGTAGCTTTTGCAACAGCTGAAGGCACACTGGTTGCAAAACGCTGAGTTTGTTGCCAAACTCGGTGTTTCACAACCTGTGTGTCTCCAGCTGTTGCAAAACTACAACTCCCAGCATGCACTGATAGACCGTACATGCTGGGAGTTGTAGGTTTGCAACAGCTGGATGTTCCCCCCCCAATGTGAATGTACAGGGTACACTCACATGGGCGGAGGATTACAGTAAGTATCCGGCTGCAAGTTTGAGCTGCAGCAAATTTTCTGCTGCAGCTCAAGCTGCCAGCGAGAAACTACTGTGAACCCCCCGCCAATGTGACTGTACCCTAAAAACACTACACTAACACAAAATAAAATAAAAAGTAAAAAAACACTACATATACACATACCCCTACACAGCCCCCCTCCCCAATAAAAATGAAAAACGTCTGGTACGCCACCGTTTCCAAAACGGAGCCTCCAGCTGTTGCAAAACTACAACTCCCAGCATGCACTTATAGACCCTACATGCTGGGAGTTGTAGTTTTGCAACAGCTGGATGTTCCCCCCCAATGTGAACGTACAGGGTACACTCACATGGGCGGAGGATTACAGTAAGTATCCGGCTGCAAGTTTGAGCTGAGGCAAATTTTCTGCCGCTGCTCAAACTGCCAGCGAGAAACTACTGTGAACCCCCCGCCCGTGCGACTGTACCCTAAAAACACTACACTACACTAACACAAAATAAAATAAAAAGTAAAAAAACAGTACATATACACATACCCCTACACAGCCCCCCTCCCCTCCCCAATAAAAATGAAAAACGTCTGGTACGCCACTGTTTCCAAAACGGAGCCTCCAGCTGTTGCAAAACAACTACTCCCAGTATTACCAGACAGCCACTGACTGTCCAGGCATGCTGGGACTTTTACAACAGCTGGAGGCACCCTATTTGGGAATCACTGGCGTAGAATACCCCTATGTCCACCCTTATGCAAGTCCCTAATTCAGGCCTCAAATGCGCATGGCGCTCTCACTTTGGAGCCCTGTCGTATTTCAAGGCAACAGTTAAGGGTCACATATGGGGTATCGCCGTACTCGGGAGAAATTGTGTTACAAATTATGGGGGGTATTTTCTGCTATTACCCTTTTTAAAAATCTAAAATTTTTGGGAAACCAACATTTTAGGTAAAACATTTTTTTTTTTTTTTTACATATGCAAAAGTTGTGAATCACCTGTGGGGTATTAAGGTTCACATTACCCCTTGTTACGTTCCCCGAGGGGTCTAGTTTCCAAAATGGTATGCCATGTGGTTTTTTTTTTGCTGTCCTGGCACCATAGGGGCTTCCTAAATGCGGCATGCCCCCAGAGCAAAATTTGCTTTCAAAAAGCCAAATGTGACTCCTTCTCTTCTGAGACCTGTAGTGCGCCAGCAGAGCACTTCTCACCCCCATATGGGGTGTTTTCTGAATCGGGAGAAATTGGGCTTCAAATTTTGGGGGGTATTTTCTGCTATTACCCTTTTTAAAAATGTAAACATTTTGAGAAACCAAGCATTTTAGGTAAAAAAAAAATAAAAAATTTTAACATATGCAAAAGTCGTGAAACACCTGTAGGGTATTAAGGTTCACTTTACCCCTTTTTACGTTCCCCGAGGGGTCTGGTTTCCAAAATGGTATGCCATGTGGTTTTTTTTTGCGGTTCTGGCACCATAGGGGCTTCCTAAATGCGGCATGCCCCCAGAGCAAAATTTGCTTTCAAAAAGCCAAATGTGACTCCTTCTCTTCTGAGACCTGTAGTGCGCCAGCAGAGCACTTTTCACCCCCATATGGGGTGTTTTCTGAATCGGGAGAAATTGGGCTTCAAATTTTGGGGGGTATTTTCTGCTATTATCCTTTTTAAAAATGTAACATTTTTGGGAAACCAAGCATTTTAGGTAAAACATGTTTTTTTTTTTTTTTTTTTTTTTTTTTTACATATGCAAAAGTCGTGAATCACCTGTGGGGTATTAAGGTTCACTTTACCCCTTGTTACGTTCCCTGAGGGGTCTAGTTTCCAAAATGGTATGCCATGTGGTTTTTTTTTGCTGTCCTGGCACCATAGGGGCTTCCTAAAGGTGACATGCCCCCCAAAAACCATTTGACGCTCCTTCCCTTCTGAGCCCTCTACTGCGCCCGCCGAACACTTTACATAGACATATGAGGTATGTGCTTACTCGAGAGAAATTGGGTTTCAAATACAAGTAAAAATTTTCTCCTTTTTACCCCTTGCAAAAATTCAAAAATTGGGTCTACAAGAACATGCGAGTGTAAAAAATGAAGATTGTGAATTTTCTCCTTCACTTTTCTGCTATTCCTGTGAAACACCTAAAGAGTTAATACACTTATTGAATGTAATTTTGAATACTTTGGGGGGTGTAGTTTTTATAATGGGGTCATTTATGGGGTATTTCTAATATGAAGACCCTTCAAATCCACTTCAAACCTGAACTGGTCCATGAAAAATAGCGAGTTTGAAAATTTTGTGAAAAATTTCCAAATTGCTGCTGAACTTTGAAGCCCTCTGGTGTCTTCCAAAAGTAAAAACTCATAAATTTTATGATGCAAACATAAAGTAGACATATTGTATATATGAACCCAAAAATTTTTTATTTTGAATATCCATTTTCCTTACAAGCAGAGAGCTTCAAAGTTAGAAAAATGCAAAATTTTAATTTTTTTCATCAAATTTGGGGATTTTTCACCAAGAAAGGATGCAAGTTACCATAAAATTTTACCACTTAGTTAAAGTAGAATATGTCACGAAAAAACAATCTCGGAATCAGAATGATAACTAAAAGCATTCCAGAGTTATTAATGTTTAAAGTGACAGTGGTCAGAATTGCAAAAAACGCTCTGGTCCTTAAGGTGTAAAATGGCCTGGTCCTTAAGGGGTTAAAGGAATAGATGTTGTGGATTGTTCTATTGAAACCCAAAGTTTCTCTTTACTATGACAGCATCAATCCACTACTCTAGCTAAGTGAGTAGCTATATAGTACCCTCTCACCCTAGGGGATGGGGATTGATACAGCCCTAAAATCCAGCTCATACACTTGTCTTTTAAACCTAGATGTCTCAGTGTCTCCTCCATGTAGGTCCAGTTCTAATATTATTTCTTGCCTCTCTAGTTGCCATAAAGCCCACTTGATCCCTAGCTATGATATCTCCCACGAACCCTGACAATCTCTTAGCTAGAATCTTAGAAAATAACTTTATGTCGGTGTTCAACAGAGATATCGGTCTATATCTAGAACACTGTGAGGCATCCTTCCCTTCTTTTGGGATGACTGTGATATGGAATCTTGTTAGATCTCTAGGTCAGGCTCCTGACCCCCCCCCCCCCCCCTGCTACTGAATTAAAGCTTTTAAGAAAATATTTATTTATTACCTGAAAAAATTCCTCCATTGAAATATCCTTTTCTAGTTCCTCTATCTCATTTTTTTTCAACTTTGGGAGCCCTGAACTTACAATATATTCCTTAATCTTAGATCTAAATTTTGATCCCCCGGTCATAGGGTTGGATACATCTATATTGTACAAATCTTTATATTACATTATTACATTATTACAAAAATACTCCTTCACCTGTTCTTTTAAGTCAGTGAGTATTCCTTTATCTTGTATAAGGAGAGGGTTAAGCTTCCAATCCCATTGTCTCGGACATGTTTCCGGGATGTTCAGGATTAATTTTATCATAGCATGATCGGAGAAAAAAAAAAATTCAATTGATGCCCCCCGCAACCACTCCAGGTCCCTTTGTTTCAATAAAAAAAAAATCAATCCTAGAGAATGAATCATGTACAAAAGAGTAACATGAATAATCCCTATCCTTCAGATGTGTAATACGCCATAGGTCAACCAAATGAAATTTGTACAACATTTTCTTACAATATCGCAATCTCGCTGTACTCATATAGGACATTCCTCGCGATGTATCTATAGACGGATCAAGCACAAAATTGAAGTCCCCTCCCAAAATTAAAAACCCCTCAGTAAACTCTTCTAATTTATCCAAAATCTGACGCAAAACTATCCCGTTTTACATTTGGAAGGTATATAGACGCCAGTGTAACTTTTTGTGCAGCAATAGTACCCTTGACAAAAATATATCTTCCTTCATCTTTAAAACTATCCCCAAAAAAAAACCATGGTATATTTTGTGCAATAAGAATACTAGTCCCTTTTTAGATTTTGGATTATCTGAGTAACTATGATATAAGGTCGGAAATTTCCTACTAGTAAATACAAACTTGTGTGAGGGTAGGTAATGTGCCTCCTGTAAGAACGCTATATCTAAACCTTCAGATCTTAATAAATTGCCCATTATTGAGCGTTGTCCCGGGTCTTGTAGCCCTCTAACATTAAGAGAGCCCACTACCAATTGCTTATATTTTCTCCCCCTCATCTTCCCTCACTCAAGTGAAAAGAAAAAGGAGAGAAGGCCTCCGGCGATCGCTGAGGGTCGGTAGCAAGACAATAGGGAGAGCAGGGGGGGGGGGGACCGAAGGGGGGGGGGGGACCGAAGGGGGGGGAGTGCGAGTAAGCAGGTAAAAAAAAAAAAAAAAAATATATATATATATATATATATATATATATATATATATATATATATAGTTTTAATAGCACTAGGTGTGGTGAGAAATGGGCTTTGGACAATTTAGGGGGGAGGCGGTTGGGTTTTTTTTTTTTCTTCTCTTCTTCTCTCCTTTTTTTTTTTCTTTTTTCCTTTTGTTTTTTGTCTTCCTTCTTTTTTTCTCTCTCTCTCTCTCTCTCTCTCTCCCTCTCCCTCTCTCTCTCTCTCTCTCTCCTCTCCCTCTCCCTCTCTCTTTCTCCCTCTTTCTCTCCCTCTTCCTCTTTTTTTTTTTTTTTAACCTGAAAGCTAATCATTGTAACAGAGATTGTTCTTTCGAATACATGTTTTTTTTTATAGATTCTACAACCACTTCATCTTTGAATGAAAGTACTACTAATAGTACTGATGTAGTGGACCATTGTGAAGGTGAATTTACAGCAAACCAGGGAAACAATATGTTGAAAGGTAAATATGTTCTAATAATCCTAAAACCTGACAAGTAACCTCAGCTCATGGTCAGTGCATAGGATAGCACCACAAGCTGAGCTGCTTAAGTAATTTGTAAGTTACCTAAGCAGCATAGCCCATGGTACTTTGCAGTTTATGCAACCTACATTAAGCAAAATATGCAAAACTGCCACACAATCCCAATATAGATTCAGGTCAAATAATCTCTGGGACCTCTACCTATCAGGCATTGATGAATATTAAGATGGGAATACCCCTTTTTAAGGGGATATATGCTCGGGACAATTTCTTCTTGTTTGGAGCCTGACATTAAGCCGATCACAAACTCTTGGACATCCAACAGTCAGTTGTAATCTGTGAGGAAAACTGGCAGTATGTATTTAGTTTCCCTGCAGAACCACTACAGGTAAGATTAAAAAATTTTGTCTGCTCAACTCAATAGGGGGACATTTACCAATGTTAGTGTAAGGTAGAATAGATTTTACCCCTGTTTTACTTGGTGTATTGTTTGCACAGTTGCTCAAAACTTACCAAAAAAGTGCACAGGACATGATAAATTTTGCTCTATTGTAGAAACCAGTAAGTGCAGTGATTGGTTTAACCCCTTGGGGACTCAGTGTTTTTCTGTTATTGCACTTTTGTTTTTACCTCCTCACCTTTTATAAATCTTTTTTTTTTTTTTTTTTGCGCCACCAATTCTACTTTGTAATGACATCAATCATTTTACCCAAAAATCTACAGCGAAACAAAAAAAAAATCATTGTGCTACAAAATAAAAAAAATAAAAATGTGTAACATTTTGTGGGCTTTTGTTTCTACACAGTGCATTTTTTGGTATAAAGGACACCTTCTCTTTTTTCTGTAGGTCCATATGATTAAAATGATACCTTACTTGAATAGGTTGGATTTTGTCTTCTGGAAAAAATGAAAAACTACATGCACAAAAACTAAAATGTTTAAAAATGTCCTCTTTTGACCCCTATAACTTTTTTTTTTCCCCGTATATGCGGATGTGTGAGGGCTATTTTTTTGCGGCTTGATCTGAAGTTTTTATCGGTACAATTTTTTTGTTTTGATCTGACTTTTTGATCGCTTTTTATTTTTAAAAAATAATTTTTTTTTATGGGATAAAAAGTGACCAAAAATACGCTATTTTGGAATATGGAATTTTTTTTACTTGTATGCCATTGACCGTGCGGTTTAATTATCAATATATATTTTCATAGTTCGGACATTTACGCATGCAGCGACACCACATATGTTTATATTTACGGTATTTACATGTTGTTTTTTTTAAATGGGAAAAGGGGAGCGATTCAAACTTTTATTAGGGAAGGGGTTAAATCACAT
Source organism: Hyla sarda (assembly GCF_029499605.1). Classification (NCBI taxonomy): domain Eukaryota; kingdom Metazoa; phylum Chordata; class Amphibia; order Anura; family Hylidae; genus Hyla; species Hyla sarda. Next base: position 184,483,569 of record NC_079193.1, read on the forward strand.
TTATTAACTTTATTTTTTTATCAATATTTGTTTTGCAATGTTATAGACCCCATAGGGGGCTGTAACATGCAGTACATTGATTGCCAGCACTGATCAATGCCATGCCATAGCATTTCATTGATCAGTGTTATCGGCGGTTGATTACTCAAGCCTGGATCTCCGGCTTGGAGCAATTAATCGCCGACGGACGCGTCGGAGGCAGGTAAGGGACCCTCCGCTTGTGTCCTAACTAATCGAGACACCGCGGTTTGAGTGCCGTGTCTAAAGGTTTAATACTGGACATCACCACGATCTGTCATGTCCAGTATTAGCCCCGGGTGACCCCGCGTTATATAGCGGGCACAGGACATACAGGTATGCCCTGCGTTCCCAAGAGGTTAAGCTTTTTGCACTGGCTTCTGACACTTTTGTATGTGTCCTATTAGGTGGTGTAGGTTTGCGCAATTTCTCCTGAGTACGGAAATACCCCATATGTGGACGTAAAATGCTCTGAGGATGCACAACAAGGCTCAGGAGTGAGAGCACCATGTACATTTGAGGTGATTTTCACAGGGGTGGCTGATCGTTACAGCGGTTCTGACATACATGCAAAAAAAAAACACCCACATGTGACCCCATTTTGGTAACTACACCCCTCACAGAACATAACAAGGGGTATAGTGAGCCTTAACACCCCACAGGTGTTTGACGAATCTTTGTTAAAGTTGGACGTGAATTACAATGCAGTGCACTATGCTCAGAAGAGAAGGAGCACCATTGGGCTTTTGAATAGAGAATGTGTCTGGAATTGAAGGCCATGTGTGTTTACAAAGCCCCCATAGTGCCAGAACAGTGTCCCACTCCCTATGTGACCCCATGTTGGAAACTACATCCCTAAAGGAATGTAACAAGGGGGGCAGTGAGCATTTACACCCCACTGGTGTCTGACAGATTTTTTTGAACATTGGTTTATAAAAATGAAAATTAAAATTTTTCATTTGCACAGCCCACTGTTCCAAAGATCTGTCAAACACCACTGCATGCTCACTGCATCCCTTATTAAATTCTGTGAGGGGTGTAGTTTCCAAAATGGGGTCACATTGGGGGGTCCACTGTTCTGGCACCATGGGGGCTTTGTAAACTCACATGGCCCCCCATGGCCTTCCATTCCAAACAAATTGTCATGCCAAAAGCCCAATGGTGCTCCTTCTCTTCTGAGCATTGTAGTTCGCCCGCAGTGCACTTTACATCGACATATGGGGTATTTCCATACTCCACAAGATTTGGGGTTAAACATTTTGGGAGGCTTTTTCTCCTATTACCCCTTGTGAAAATGAAAAATTAGATTTTTTGTTCACAAAAATGCTGGTGTTACCCCAAATTTTTCTATTTCAAACACCTGTGGGGTGTTAAGGCTCACTGTACCCCTTGTTACGTTCCTTGAGGGGTGTTGTTTCCCAAATAGTGTGCCATGTGGATCTTTTTTTTGCTGTCCTGGCACTATAGGGGCTTCCTAAATGCAACATGCCCCCCAAAAACCATTTCAACAAAATTTGATTTCCAAAAGCCAAATGTGACTCCTTTTTATTCTGAGCATTGTAGTGCACCTGCAGTGCACTTGATGTCCACACATGGGGTATTTCCATACTCAGAAGAGATGGGGTTACACATTTTGGGGGCATTTTCTCCTATTATCCCTTGTAAAAATGTTACATTTGGGGAAAACCAGCATTTTAGTGAAAAATTAAAATAAAATTCATTTACACACCACACTTTAACTAAAAGTCGTCAAACACCTGTGGGTGTTAAGGCTCAATGTACTTCTTGAGGGGTGTAGTTTCCAAAATAGTATGCCATGTGGTTGCTTTTTTTTTGCTTCCTAAATGTGACATGCCCCCCAAAAAACATTTCGGAAAAATTCACTCTCCAAAGTCCCATTGTTGCTCCTTCCCTTCTGAGCCTTGTGTAGTGCACTTGCGGAGCACTTGACATCCACATATGAGGTATTTCCTTATTAGAGAGAACTTTGGTTGCAAATTTAAGGGGGATTTCTCTCCTTTACCCCTTGTAAATATTCAAAAACTGGGTCTACAAGAACATGCGAGTGTAAAAAGCGAAGATTTTGAATTTTCTCCTTCACATTGCTGCTATTGCTGGGAAACACCTAAAGGGTATTTTTTAATATGAAGGCCCTTCAAATCCACTTCAAAACTGAACTGGTCCCTGAAGAATTCCGATTTTGAGAAAAATTGCGGCTGAACTTTGAAGCCTTCTGATGTCTTCCAAAAGTAAAAACATGTCAACTTTATGATGCAAATATAAAATAGACATATTGTATTTAGAATCAGTATATCATTTATTTGGTATGTCTATTTTCCTTATAAGCAGAGAGTTTGAAAGTTTAAAAAAAAGTTACATTTTCAAATTTTTCATCAAATTTTTTATGAAAATTTTCCATTGACATAAAGTAGTATATGTGACGAAAAAACATTCTCGGAATCAGAATGAAAAGTAAAAGCATTCCAGAGTTATTAAAGGGGTATTCCAGGCCAAAACTTGTTTTTATATATCAACTGGCTCCGGAAAGTTTAACAGATTTGTGAATTACTTTGATTAAAAAAATCTTAATCTTCAAATAGTTATTAGCTTCTGAAGTTGAGTTGTTGTTTTCTGTCTAACTGCTCTCTGATGACTCGCGTCCCGGGAGCTGTGCAGTTCCTATGGGGATATTTTCCCATCATGCACAGCTACCGGGACGTGACATCATCAATGAGCAGTTAGACAGAAAACTTCAGAAGCTAATAACTATTGGAAGGATTAAGATTTTTTAATAGAAGTAATTTACAAATCTGTTTAACTTTCCGGAGCCAGTTGATATATAAAAAAAAGTTTTTGCCTGGAATACCCCTTTAATGCTTAAAGTGACAGTGGTCAGATGTGCAAAAAATGTCTGGGCCCTTAAGGTGAAAATGAGCTGTGTCCTTAAGGGGTTAAGGTTTTGATGTGGTATAGCACTGAAAAACAGGGCTTTTTTTTATCCACTGATGGAATATTTTCTTTTTGTGCCCCTACTTAATACTACTGAACATTTATTTTCCTTTTTAGCTAATACATTTATTTTATTTTTTTCTCTAGATTCAATAAGCAAATCTGTATCAGTGAACCATTCATCTCTGTTATGTCATACTACAAAGAAACCTATAATCAGGCCTTCAGTTCTCGATGCTGTACTAAAGTCACATAACAAGTCCATTACATCCACTAAGAAGGAACCATATGGTGATGCTGCAGTTAAAGAACCTAAGCTTGACTGTACAAGCATGTTTAAATCAATAACTAACACAGAAATATTTACTGGAAGTACTAAAAAAAATATTTTTACAGGTAAACCTTTACTAACTTACTTGCCTTGTAGTTTGAGTTTTTATGTTTAAACATTTAAATCTGTTTATTTATCATTCTATACACTTGCATGATTCTATATAATGCTCCACTAAATCTTACCCTTCTCAAAAACAGATTTCCTAATTGCTGCTTTGTGCATCAGTATACAGAAGACAGTCGAACCTACAAAAAAGTAGTAGCAGCACCACTGATTTTTTTTTGTATTTCTTTTAGTATGTAGCACAGATAAACTGATTCTAGAAGATTAAAAAGTGTGAACCCATTTAGGTTGAAAGTTAACACAAACAAAAGGAAGGAAATATACAGTGTTGTATATAATTGGGGATTTTCCTATGCTAGATGACGGAAAATATAGATTTTATAAAAGACAGGAGGCGAGCATGAATTGCATTTTCCTTCTTTACTGCAAAACATAGCAGCCAATAAACGGTTAAATTATACAAGAGAAAAAACTTTGAACACACAGGTGAAACCAACTAGTTTGCTAGACACGGGTAGCCAATAGGAGTGAAGGAACCCATATAAAAGGTCCAGGTGTGTAATATACTTCCTCTTTCTTTGTGCGAAATACTATAATCAAAGTAATACTAGAGTCCAAACATTAAAGTCCAAACAACCGATCAAATTTTTTGAAGAACTGTTCATCAACGAGGAAGAGCTGGATTCCACTTGGAGGTCATCAACAGTGTAGTTGTAGGAAGACTTGAGATAGAAATGAAGCCATCATCCAATAAAATATAAATTGAAGTAAATAAATCGACATCCCTGGATGGTTAATAAGCTGAAATACATAATAGACATTTATTAGAAGGGTGGATGAGGGAGGGATAATGCTCGCCTCCTGTCTTTTATAAAATCTATATTTTCCGTCATCTAGCATAGGAAAATCCCCAATTTTATAACAAGACAGGAGGCTTTGCATTAATTGCATGTTTAAAGCTATAATGTTATATCAATATAAACTTCTATCAATTATTATAACAGAGACATAGAAACGTGGTGGTCTGGTCTAAAATAAAAGGTCTTAAAAGTCGAATCAGAAGACCAATTAGCTGCTTTTAATAAATCTGTTAAAGATCCACCGGATTGGATTATTTTAGTAGATACCGCTCCTCTAACAGAGTGAGCTCCAAATTTAGAAACATCTATATTGGCCATGGACATAACATTTCTGACCCATCTAGCTAAAGTGGCAGAAGAAACAGGTAGATGAGGTTTACAGTAAGAGATAAGAAGTTGAGAAGAAGAGGAATCTCGAATATCTTTAGTTTTAGATTCATATACTTGTAAGCATTTAATTACACAAAGCTTGTCATTGAATGGAAAAGATGGATAAAACACTTGACGAATATCAGTCTTTGTTCTTTTATGGATAGAAAAAGAAACTCCTTGAGAAGAGAATTGTCTTTGTGATATGTCGAGAGCTCTTACATCAGAAACCCTTTTGATAGATATTAGACAAAGTAAGGTTGCCAGCTTAAAAGAGAGATGTTTCAGAGTTAATAAATCATTATCTTGCCAAGAATTGAATAATTCTAAAACTAGATTAATATCCCAAGTAGATTGATATTTAGGTATGGGGGGATGTTTGAAACGTATGCCCTTCAGGAGTTTGCAGATAATTGGATGCTTTCCAATAGGAAGTGAATCGATAGGGGTATGATAAAAAGAAATGGCAGATCTATAAAGATTTAGTGTACGGTAAGCTTTACCCAGATCGTAGGAAGCAGAAAGATAGTTCAAAATATGGGGAATAGGTGCAGATATGGGATCCAGATCCCGTTGTAGGCACCAATTAGACCATAATTTCCAGGCTGATCTATAAGCGATCCTGGTACCTGGGGCCCATGCTTCTGACAAGATATCTCTAGTTGACTGAGAAAGTTCCCACTCCATAGAGATTGTCCCGAAATTAGCCATGCTACTAATTGGAGTTGTTGGGAGACAATCAGAGGGTGAGGATTCCCTGAGGGATCCGTAAGTAAGTTTTGGAGATTGTGAAGAATCCTTGGATAGTCTATTAACATTCCTAAGATTTGTGGGAACCAAGGTTGGGACGGCCACCAAGGAGTTATTAAAACTAAAGTGGCTTTCTGGATCGATACTTGGAAAAGCAGCCTGGGAATGAGAATAAATGGGGGGAAAGCGTATAATGTTTCCTCCGGCCATATCTGGATAAGGGCATCCGTCCCTGACAATTCTGGATCTGGGCGCCAACTGAAAAATCTTTGAAGTTGGCGATTTAGCCTGGAAGCGAACAGGTCCAAGTGAAGAGGTCCCCATAACAGATGAATCTGTTGAAAGACACAAGGATCTAGTCTCCAATCGCTGTGATCCAAGAGATAGCGGGAATTCCAATCCACTATTGTATTGGAAAGTCCCGGAATGTATTCCGCCTTGAATGTGATGTCTCTGGCTAGACAAAAATGCCATAGTTCCTTGGCGATATTCGCTAGCATAGGAGAGTTTGTTCCTCCCAGTCTGTTGATATATTGGACAGCTGATATATTGTCCATGCGTAAAAGTACGCAGCAATTGGTTCTGTCCTTTGCAAAGCTCTTGAGAGCAAAAAATCCTGCCGTCAGTTCCAAGCAGTTGATGTGTAACTGTGATTCTTGGACCGACCATTTGCCCCCTGTGGACTGATGGCCACAACGAGCTCCCCAGCCTAGAAGACTCGCATCTGACTCCAGAACTAAGTCTGGTGAAGGGTTGAAGATAGTTTTCCCATTCCAATCCTGAATGTGGAGAAGCCACCAAAGCAATTCTTCTTTTGCTTCTGGTGATAATTGAACTTCGTCCGAATATCCCAAGCCTTCTCTCAGATGTTGTATCTTCAGACGTTGAAGTGCCCGATTAATGAAGTGGAGCTGGGAAGATCGCCTGAATTGATGCGGAAAGAAGTCCTACAATCCGAGCTATAGCTCGAAGAGAAATCAAGTTCTTGTTCAGAAGAGAACGAATTTCTTTGCGAATCGTCTTCAATTTCTTCAATGGAAGACTCAGAAGAGAAGTACGAGTATTTATCAAAAATCCCAAGAATTCTATTTCCTGAGTAGGAGAAAGGATGGATTTGTCCTGATTTATTAGGAACCCTAGGTTGGTTAGTAATTCTAGAGTCCAGTTCATGTGTAGGATCGCTAGATTGAAGGAATTGGCCAAAATGAGGATTTCGTCCAGATAAATTATGAGACGAACGCCCCTGGCTCGAAGTAAGGGTATTATTGGTTTCATCAACTTGGTGAAACACCAAGGGGCTGATGATAGTCCGAAAGGAAGGCAAGTGAATTGCCATTTTTTGCCTTTCCAAACAAACTGAAGAAAAGGTTGGGACAGAAGATGCACCAGGACTGTCAGGTACGCATCTTTCAAATCGATCTTAATCATCCAATCGTTGACCATAAGATCTCTCAAAAGATGGATACCTTCCATCTTGAATTGGCGATAATACACTAAATTGTTTAGCATCTTTAAGTTTATAACAGGTCGATAACCCGCATCCTTCTTTTTCACAAGAAAAAGGTTGCTGATGTAACCTGGTGATTCCAAAGAGACCTGGACAATAGCTTGTTTGAACAGAAGATCCTTGATTTCTGTTTCTATAAGAATCTGATCTTGGAGCGAGAAATGTATAGGAGGAGGAGGGGCTGACTGCATCGGAGTAGAAATGAACTCTATCACATAACCTTTGGTTGTATTGATAATCCATTGGTCGGAAGATATCCTTTCCGCCCACTGGGTGAAGGGAAGAATTTGTTAAAATTGGACTTACCTGCTGGTCTGGGGCGATAGTTGAACCTTTGTCCTCTGGGTCTCCAGGAGCGGCCTCGATATGGGAAGAAAGGTTGGGTTTGGGGCTGAGGTTGGGGTTGGGGAGGGGGGACGGCATAAGAGGCTCTATCTGTGTAAGTGGGGCCTCTGTACTGTGCTCTGAATTGAGATTGTCGGCCGGGAAAACGACCCCTACTTCTCCCGGCTCTGGCAAAAACCCTAGTGGGGAAAACTTTTTTAAGTGATGACTGGGCTTTTTTTCTAGTGTAAAAAATAATCCAACATACTTCGAAATTTCCTTTATAAAATTATCTCCGAAGAGATGATTCTCAACATCAGTAGATGTGGGTGTAGGCGCTAGATACGTCAGTTGTGGATCTAATTTTAACAAAATTGAGCGTCTTCTTTCAATGCAGAAGGCCTCATTGATGCTACCAAAAAGGCACATAGCCCTTTGTGTCCAGCCTCTAAGGGAATTGACGTCAATTTGAGAACCCGTTTTGAATGCTTCCTCTGACATATCCATGATTTTTGTTAAGGGACCCAATAGATCCAAGAATTTATCTTGGCACAGTTTGAAACTGCGATCAATACCTTTTAATAGGGTTTTTACCTGATTTTTGGATATATCTAGTCAGAATAGGGTCAATATCTGGGGTTAAAGAGGAAGCAATAGATAGGGTAGGACGTGGACATTCTGCTCTTAATTTACTTCTAGCCTTGTTATCAAGATTTTTTCTTAACCATAAACAAATGAATTTGTCCACTTCAGGGCTAGGGGTCCACTCTCCAGATCTGGGGTGGACTATCTGGGAGGGATCGAAAAATGGTACACCTTGGCTGTCAAGAACATTTGTATTAGGTGTACTAGTTTCATCAATATATGTTCCGCCCTCAGTCTCCAAAGGACAGTAAGAGGGGTCCTTTCCATCCGTTAAATCGGAGTCATATAAGTATTCTCCTTCATCTTGCTCACCATTATAATACTCATAATACTCGTCATAATCCTCTGTTATAGGTGTAACAGAGGTCTGATTAACCCGTGTTTCCATTATCTCCTCCCGGGTAGAGGGTCCTGGATGCTGTATATTAGCATCAGTATGGCTGCTTTTAAGCAGATTATCGTCTGTATTCTGACCTTTTTCCTTATACCGTATATACTCGAGTATAGGCCGAGTTTTTCAGCACGATTTTTCGTGCTGAAAACACCCCCCTCGGCTTATACTCGAGTGAACTCCCCCACCCGCAGTGGTCTTCAACCTGCGGACCTCCAGAGGTTTCAAAACTACAACTCCCAGCAAGCCCGGGCAGCCATCGGCTGTCCGGGCTTGCTGGGAGTTGTAGTTTTGAAACCTCCGGAGGTCCGCAGGTTGAAGACCACTGCGGCCTTCAACATCATCCAGCCCCCTCTCACCCCCTTTAGTTCTGAGTACTCACCTCCGCTCGGCGCTGGTCCGGTCCTGCAGGACTGTCCGGTGAGGAGGTGGTCCGGTGGGATAGTGTTCCGGGCTGCTATCTTCACCGGGGAGGCCTCTTCTAAGCGCTTCGGGCCCGGCCTCAGAATAGTCACGTTGCCGTGACAACGATGCAGAGGTGCGTTCATTGCCAACGTAATTCTGCGTCATTGTCAAGGCAACGCCTCTATTCCGGGCCGGAAGCGCGGAGAAGAGGCGCCCCCGGTGAAGATAGCAGCCCGGACCACCTCCTCACCGGACGACCTCCCCACCGGACAGCCCTGCAGGACCGGACCAGCGCCGAGCGGAGGTGAGTACTCAGAACTAAAGGGGGTGAGAGGGGGCTGGATGATGTTGAAGGCCGCAGTGGTCTTCAACCTGCGGACCTCCGGAGGTTTCAAAACTACAACTCCCAGCAAGCCCGGACAGCCGATGGCTGCCCGGGCTTGCTGGGAGTTGTAGTTTTGAAACCTCTGGAGGTCCGCAGGTTGAAGACCACTGAGGGCGAATGATGAGAAGAGGATGATGAAGGGGGGTGGGGATGATGAAGGGGGGGTGTGGGATGATAAGGGGATGATGAAGGGGGGATGTGTGGGATGATGACAAGGGGATGATGAAGGGGGGATGTGCGGGATGATAAGGGGATGATGAAGGGGGGATGTGCGGGATGATAAGGGGATGATGAAGGGGGGATGTGTGGGATGATGACAAGGGGATGATGAAGGGGGGATGTGTGGGATGATAAGGGGATGATGAAGGGGGGATGTGTGGGATGATGACAAGGGGATGATGATGAGGATGTTAATGACGGGTCTGGATGATGACAGGGGGGGATGAGGTATTTCCCACCCTAGGCTTATACTCGAGTCAATAACTTTTCCTGGGATTTTGGGTTGAAATTAGGGGTCTCGGCTTATACTCGGGTCGGCTTATACTCGAGTATATACGGTATATAACTTTCCTTTGTTTTTTGGGATTAAGGTCGTCATATGAAGAAAGTCTCTTTTTTGAATGACTTTGGTGAGCTATTTGAGCAGAAGACTGTGAAATAGCCCTAGCTACAGAATCAGCTATAGTCTCCTGCATCGCTGTCATGGCACTATTTACAGCGGTATGTACAGACCGTGAAACTGAATGGTCTACTAACAATTGTAATTGGTCATTTATGACAATATCAGCATTAGAGGATTTTTGTTCGGTAGTCATTGTAAAATGATATAATTTGATTATGCAGATTAATATGCAATATATAATTGATATGTATATGTTCTAGTCAGAGGAAGCCCCTTCAAGAATAACCAAGGGTTAAAATAAATGTAGAGAAATTAAATTACAATACTGTCTTAATAAAGACAGAATATCTGGGGTATATGAGAAACAGTAATCTTCTGTTACCAATAGAGATACTATTAATATTAATATCGCTAGAAATATTGAGGAGGTTAAAGGAGGGACGTTCCTGTCAGGCGAGCAGAGCGCGTCTGACAGGAACGAGCTTGAGCGCAGTGATAACCACTGCGCCAGCTCTCGCGAGACTATGCAGAGTCTCGCATTCGGGAAGGAGAGAGACGCGCACGCAGTTGTAATGGCGAACGGAGAAGCAGGAGGGATAGAATGTGCCGACAGGAAGAAAAACAATATAAAAGACTAACGGTCAGTGAAAGGATATTAGTGTTAGGGAAAACTGGAAGCAGAGAGAGGTATAAGAAAATATTCTCAAGAGAGTAGGAGAGAGCAAAAACGGGGGAAGAATATATAGTCTGATATATACTATATTATATACTAAACTATCTTATATATGTATATGAAAACCACAGTATACTTATCTGGCTGCTAGCAGAAAAGAAAGAGGAAGTATATTACACACCTGGACCTTTTATATGGGTTCCTTCACTCCTATTGGCTACCTGTGTCTAGCAAACTAGTTGGTTTCACCTGTGTGTTCAAAGTTTTTTCTCTTGTATAATTTAACCGTTTATTGGCTGCTATGTTTTGCAGTAAAGAAGGAAAATGCAATTAATGCAAAGCCTCCTGTCTTGTTATAAAATCATTACTATGGCCCTGATTTATCAAACTGTGAGAGAAAAAGTGGAGAGATTTTTCCACAGCAACCAATCACAGCTCTGGTAAAGTGAAAGCTGAACTGTGATTGGTTGCTGTGGGAAAATCACTTCACTTTTTCTCTTACAGTTTGATAAATCTGGTCCTATATCTTTGATTTAACATCCTGATAGCTGTTATAGTCAAGTATATCTCCCATACAGCCCATATCGAATCCTTTCGCCCTGTACATCAACAAAATGACAGTCTATTTCCTAGTCTACACGGAAACTGATAAGAGAACCTATTCTAGCACACAAACATTTTTAAGAATAAAAAAAAAGTTTCAAATAAAAACTTGATTCCACTAGTGTTATTCTCTGTCAATACATTTCCTTGTTTTAACACTTGTTAATTGAAAGTTGTACAAGTATCCTTTAGTAAGATGATAATTTTAAGTAATTTTAGTATTGTGTAACCTATAATGTTATATATATTCTTTTTTTTCCCTTTGTTCACATCTTAAAATATTTGAAAATATAGGACTTTCTCTTCCAGTACATGATGACACTTCCAGTACATCGAGTATAGACAAACAGAAATCCATTATTGGGTCCTCTACTCTCTGTTCTGCATTTGGATCAAGTCATTTGCCACTTGACTCACATGTAGTGATAAAAAATGAATGTGATACTGTTGTTTCAGATGAGTGTCAAGTCTCCCCCACAGTATTTACAGGTATATTTCAAACTTGGAGGGACAATTATTCCATTTTGGGTTTGCTGGTTGATGGGACCCTTCAGCCCTCTTTTTTTATGTAAATACTTGTATTTCTCATGAAATAATTCCAACTCCAAGTTGTTAAATTACCTACGTTTCCAAAGGAAATAACTGCATAAGCACTATGCAGAATTAGAAGTGGAAAAAAATCTTCAGAATTATTTCATGGGGATTACTAGCAATTTTTTTAAAGACCTATCCGGAGAGAGCCTCTTTAAATTTATGTCATAACAATGTTTTATCTTTGTGTTTGAATGATTTATATTCCTTTATTGTCTGTCAGTACTTACTTTTTGTGTTTGGATGCTACCCATGGATTTCTGTAATACTACTTATGTAAACACTGCACTGCTATTACATATTGTATAGACAGCCCATGCTTGTACTTCAGATGGTTGTTCTCTTTTCAATAAAACTAATTTAACCCCTTAAAGGGTACCTCTCATCAAAAAACTTTTGATATATTATAGATTCATGTATGCAGAATAACTTTACAATTGCATGTTATTAAAAAAATATGCTTCTTTCTATTTAATTTTTCACTTTGAAGAAATGACCACTAGGGGTCCCTCTACCAGTCCTGGCAGCAAGCATTTCAGACTCATGCTGGAGTCCTAAACACTACGAGCTGCCAGTCTGCTTTGTTCACAAAGGAGAACACTCAGAGCTGCCAGCCTGCTTTGTTCACAGCCTGTTTGGCTGTGAACAAAGCAGGCTGGCAGCTCTGAGTGTTTAGGACTCCAGCATGAGTCAGTAATGCTTGCTGACAGGACTGATCGGGAAAAATACAATAGAAAGAAGCATATTTTTCATTAACCTGCTATTGGAAAGTTATTCAACATTCATTAATCTAAAATATATCAAAAGTTTATTTGATGAGAGGTACCCTTTAAAGATGATGTCCAGTGCTAATAAAGGTCTGATGGCTGGGGGTTCAACCGGTGGGATCCCCCGCAATCTCCATACAGGGCCCCAGCTCTGCACTGCTAGAGTGCATATTGTACCCAACACGTTCATCTCTATGGGCGAGGCAGAGAAAACATTTAAGTTGTTTACTGTACGGGACCCATAACTTTGTAAATTTTGATTTTTTTGAATTTTTTTGTAAACCTATTTGCTATCGCTACATACGTAAATGTCTGAACTATTAAAATATAAAGTGGGGAAAAAGGGGCAATTTTATCATTTTTGGAGGAAGGGACTCATCCACATGTTTTTAAATTTTAGTCCCATAAGGGACTATTTATAGCAATCTATTGATTGCTAATACTGTTTAGTGCTCTGCATATGCATATCACTGATTAGTATTATCCGTGATCTACTTTTCTGGTCTGCTAAAAGGAGAATATCGTTGTAGGCGACCAGGAGGCAGGAGAGGGACCTCAGTCAGCCATTTTGACTCATCGGACACCCGATGAGTCCCCCCAAGCCCCAATAATGCAGCAAGTGCCATATCATTATTGATCGTGGCATCTGAAGGGTTAATGGTAGATATCAGCGGGATCGCTGATGTCTGCCATTATCCATGAGGTCCTGGCTGCTGCGAACAGCAGCCGGCCAGTTCCAATCACGTTGTCAGGCAACGTGGTAATCGCAGAACCCCACGACGTACATGTATGTCACTGTGCACTACGTACCAGGGCGCAGTGACATACATGTATGATGCATGTGTTCTAGGGGCTAAAAATTTATATCATAACAAATGTCAAAAAACAAATAGGTCCTTGCTGCTCTTGGCAACCAAGTCACCTTTTTCCTTTGCACATGAGGGGCACTGTGTGGTACATTTTCAGTGTAACTGTAAGCCAGTTAAGTTAGACAGCCATGAATTGGAATCAGAATTGTGGTTAGTTATACTATAGTTTAGAGGCATTTTTATTACAAATTACCTGTTTTGTCTTTGCTTCAGTTGGTCCACTTACACCTGTACTAATTTAGTCCTATTTGCTATTTTTGTAAAATTATACAATTACTATATTTAATTAGCGATGTAGAGTAAGGTCCAGCAACCCTGGCGACCTCACTCTTCTTCATTGCTACCTCACATTGGGATTACAGCTGGCCATTGATTGGTTCTGTGCACCCTCCAAATATGATTTCACAGCATTTAATACTATCACACTGAGGCGAGCTGGCTTTGCATGTATCTCCGCTTTTTTTTTTTAACTGTATTTATTGCTTCAGTTAATGTATCCAGGAGTCAGTCTTTAGAACTTGGAACATTCCGTCAGTTATCTATGTGTATTTTGAGAAAAGAAAGTGTGGTCTTTTCTGCTGTACTTTCTGTATTGATGGTCCATCTTTGTTTTATTTTACTTAAGGTCAATCTCAAGTTCCTCAGGAGGCTAGTTTTAGTTTTCTTGCAACATCTACTAAGAAGGAACGAGAGTCCATGTTTTCGCCTGAGATCCCAATTTTAAATCCAAATACTGACAAGTCTATACTGAAGGAAACTAGTATTAAAACTCTTTCCGTGTCGCCTCCGATGGGTGCCAGAGAGTTATCTGAAAGAGAGAACAATGTCTTGCCATACACATTGTGTGAAAAGCCAGTGAAAAGCTCTTTCACACCATTATCTATCAAAAAAGAGCCCATGCTGCCTTATCCAGATGTTTCTTCTACACATTCTCCTTTAATATCATTGAGTCCTTCAGATTTCGGAAGCAGTGATGTTTCTCTTACATCAAGTTCACGTCATTCATGTTCACTACAATCTGCTGCTGAAATCTGCTCAACGTTTACTAAGGTGCCAAGAATAGTCCCTGGAAATGTTAAAACATCAGTTCAAGATCAGTTAAACACATCCAAAGAAAATTTATTATCTTCTTTACATGCTAATGAAGATGAACAAGCATTTGTTTCCTCAGTTTGTACTTCCCCACCAAACTACAGTCAGCCATCTCAAGAAACCACTTTAAAGTTTTCTCAACCTGCAAAAGTTAAATCCTGCAGTGTTTCAAATGAATTACACATGTCCATTTCTGGATGCTGCCCATCTATAACTTGTAAGTTTTCCTTGTTTTCTGTTGGAAATGTATTTAACTAGAAAAAATGTATAGTGTATACTTTTGTTTTAAGTTTTATCTCTGGTTCACCATATCGCCTATTTAATTTTAATTTCAAGACTTGATAGACCTTTTTCAAATCCTAATTGTTTTTTTATATTTCTTTTGCTATTCAGGTATATCTTAATAAAAATAAAAATATGCTTCTAGACCACATCAGACTGGCTCACTGGAGGAACTGAAGACCCTCCAGTGGGCTCTGTTGTTTACGGCTCCATAGTACAGTCAAAAATCTCAGTTGTGCTTCTACCTGGTATCTGTGCACTCCAGATGACAGGTGACACAGCTGTGCATTTTCGCTCCAAGTCATTGGATAACCTAGAAGAGCAGTGCTGAAATGAACTCTTAACACCACCTGTGGCAGCAGGAAGAAAGAAAGGGGGCACAGTATAGTGGCCTAACTATAGAACAGGACACAGTGTGTGGGCTGACTATAAACGCCCACTATAGGGAGGGGACACAATATGAGGGCCTAACTACAGAATGGGGGCACAGTATGGGACCTGACTACAAAGTGGGAACACAGTATGGCATTCTAACACAAACAGGGCCCAACTTCAGTGTGGGGAACACTACTGTTTAGGTGGTATGATTACTGTGCAAAGCAATTTTAACATTTGTATAGAGGTAGGGGCATGTTTAACATTTGTGAAAAAAAAAGTCTTCATGGCAGTCTGGGCTGGGTGGAGAAGAAAAGTTAACATTAATGACTTTCAGAGAAGACACTCCTGTGAGTCACTTAATATAAATGCACTTTAATGACTTATATGATGTTTAATCCTGTGTAGAGCTAGTATCTAATACACTGTATTTAAAGGGGTACTCCAGTGGAATTTTTTTTTTTTTTTAATCAACTGGTGCCAGAAAGTTTAACAGATGTGTAATTTACTTCTATTAAAAAATCGAAATCCTTCCAGTACTTATTAGCTGCGGAATACTAGGAAATTATTTTCTTTTTGGAACACAGTGCTCTCTGCTGACATCATGACCACAGTGCTCTCTGCTGACATCTCTGTCCATTTAGGAACTGTCCAGAGCAGCATATGTTTTCAATGGGGATTTTCTACTACTCTGGACAGTTCTTAAAATGGACAGAGGTGTCAGCAGAGAGCACTGTGGTCATGATGTCAGCAGAGAGCTCTGTGTTCCAAAAAGAAAATAATTTCCTCTGTAGTATTCAGCAGCTGATAAGTACTGGAAGGATTAAGATTTTTTAATACAAGTCATTTACAAATCTGTTTAACTTTCTGCTACCAGTTGATTTAAAAAAAAAAAAAAATAATAATAATTAAAAAAAAGTACACCTTTAATCACTTATATGGTCTGCAGAGCCTGTAAAGAGCTGGGATCTACCACTACATGAGGGAATATTAGTCTATAGTGGTTTTTATTTAGTAACCGTTTGGTGGTAATGTGCACTCATGAGCATAGATTTATCAAAAACCTGTGCATAGGAAAATTGCCCAGTTGCCCATAGCAACCAATCAGATCGCTTATTTCACTTTGCAGAGGTCTTGTTAGAAATGAAAGAAGCGACCTGATTGGTTGCTATGGGCAACTTGTATTTGGTGATCATTGCATTATTTGGTAACAGTATATTATCCAGTCACTGTGGTTATGTTGTGTCAGTATTACTTGTCCCTTATATTCACATTAGCCTTGATACACTAAGATTTGTTCATAACAGTATGGTGATAATGTGTTCCTAGTATAATGATACTATTAAGTAGCTGTGTGACTATTATTTAGATTATACAGTATTATGATACATAGAAAATTCTTATAGCTACACATTGATTCCTAAAATAATATTACCGTATATACTCAAGTATAAGCCGACCCGAATATAAGCCGAGGCCCCGTAATTTCACCCCAAAAACCTGGGAAAAACTTATTAACTCGAGTATAAGCCTAGGGTGGGAAATACATCATCCCCCCCTCTCCCCTGTCGTCATCCCCTCCTCATCATACAGATCCCTCTGTCATCATCCAGACCCCCCCTCTCTTGTGGTCTACTCACCTCCCCAGTTGTAGCTCTGTTGGTCCTTCCCTGTTGTCTAACAGCCGTCCATCGTCGCCTATCTACGCTGCAGGGACCGTCCGAATTCCAGTGGGGAGGGTTAGCCGGGCCGTTTATCTTGACCAGGAGGCCCCTCCGCTCCGGGCCAGCCCCGGACTAGTGACGCTGCAGCGCAGGGACGTCCTTGCGCAGGGACGCCCCAGACATAATGGACGTCTGCTGCACACGGACGTCCCTGCGCGTCGTTGTCAGTGCAGCACAACTAGTCATGGGCCACACTGGAGCGGAGAAGAGGGCCTCCTGGTCAAGATGGATGGCCCGGACTGGCTTACCCTCCCCACTGGAAATCGGACGGTCCCTGCAGTGTAGATGGACGGCCCGTCTCAGCCCAAATACCCCCCCGCGATTTTTTTATATATATATATATTTTTTTTTTGTTCACTCGAATACAAGCAGAGGGAGACGTTTTCAGTATGAAAATCGTGCTAAAAAACTTGGCTTATACTCGAATATATACGGTAATTGGTTCCAAGACAACCATTGTGAGTTAAATATTATGTGTAGAAAAAAGAACAACCATTGGTTGTGGGGAGAGCACGGTTTAAAACAATATTCTGTTAGGTCATAACCTAGATAGTGCTGACTCCGCTTAGGGGTTTGTGTATGGATGTAACATCATCCTCCTGCCACATCCACCTATTAAACAGATATCACAGGTATAGACTCCAGTTAAAAACAATCCAAAAACAATGCCTGTTCTGTCCTGTGGATTGCATACTGCGTTCCACTGCTCCCATACCAGTCATGACAATGTGGGGAGATACTGACAAGTTGAAAAGATGGGGATTCTGTTGCCAAGGAGCACCACGTCACTCAGATAGGTATTTTTAGTGTGTTATTAGGAAAGTAATAGGGGCAACCAGAATAAGACTCCTGAAACGTGTTGATGATTATATTAGTTTTAAGGTAACAAATTGCAGAAGTGGAAGTATTTATGTGGAGGATAAGATTTTATTGGATAATTTTTAACTGGAGTCATAAGTTACTGAATCAGTGAACTGAAGATACCATCTATACCTGTTTTATAAGTGGACGTGGAAGGGGTTGATGTGACATCCAATACCCCCCCCCCCCCCCACTCTCCCAAGGCAGGGTTAGGGTGGGTTCACACCACGTTTTTGCAATAGTTTTTTTTCAGGTTTTTGATAAAAAATACGGATTCCTCAAAACCTGACTAAACTGTATCAAAACGTGTGTACAAAGTTTTATCTGTGTACGGTTGAAAACCGTATACGGTTTGAAAAGTGATGTCCGGTTGCATCCGTTTTTTAAGAAAAAAATCGCATACGTTTGAACTTTTCACTGCATTATGAATAAAGTTTCACTTGTTTGATTGAAATTCCAAGAAAAAAAACTGTGCAAATTCAAAAACCGTATGGTAAAAACTGGATGGAACCATACACACATACAGTTCTGTACGGTTCCCATTGACTCCCATGTTAAAAAAAAAAACGTATACGGGTCAATACGGTTTTTCACCTGGACCAATAACGTGGTAGGCCCGGTTTTCTGTCCAGAAAAAAAAAAGTGAAAAACGGAGACAACCGTATGCAATATGGTGCATACGGTTTTGAATGGAAAGTCTATGGGCACGGTTTTCTGTACGGTTGCATAAGTTTTTTGTTTTTAAACCGTATCCAAAAACTGTATAGAAAATCGTGGTGTGAACCCACCCTTAGTACTATCTGTTATATTACATATCAGCATATTGTTTTGAGCTGTGCTCTCCCCACAACCAATGGTTCTTATTTTTTGTATAGATAAATTTAAAGTTAACCCCTTGACCTGACTTTGGGGAAGGAACCAGGGAAGATGTAAAGAAATGCCTGCAGAACTTAGACAAGATTGAGTGCAGGCACAGAACTGTAAAAGGATGTACAACATTTCTGCTACACTGAAAGAGCAGTTACCTCCATAGTTCTTAAATGTAAGTTTGGAAAAACCAGGACTCTTCCTAGAGTTGGCACCTTAGTAATCAGGGTAAAGTTCCTTGATAAGAGAGGTGATCCTGTGTGCCGATTGAAGAAACTTCCAGAAGGTCAACGATCACTGCAGCACCCCACTAATCTTTGGGCTTTTTGGTATAAAGGTGGCCATAAAGAAACCTCCCTTCTGTTAAATGGGTACTCCACTGGCCAGCCTTCCGGCTGCATTCAGAACATTTAGTTCCGATCGCTGGGCGTAATGGCCATCACGCCCCCTCCCATAAACTTTTATTGAGGGGGTTGGCCTGACGTCACATGGGTGCATGACCGACCCCGCAGCGTGCGCAAAGCGATCGGAACTAAATGTTTCTGGGAGACCTGAAAATGTCTGTTAACTGACAGTCCCCATCCAACCTGACAGTTTGAGAATAGCGGAATTTCCTTATCCCCTTAAGGACCCGGGGTTTTTCCGTTTTTGCATTTTCATTTTTCCTCCTTACCTTTAAAAAATCATAACTTTCAATTTTTCACCTAAAAATCCATATTATGGCTTATTTTTTGCGCCACCAATTCTACTTTGTAATGATGTCAGTCATTTTACCCAAAAATCTATGGCGAAACGGAAAAAAAAATGAATATGAGACAAAATTTTTAACTTTTGGGGGCTTCCGTTTCTACACAGTATATTTTTCGGTAAAAATTACACCTTCTCTTTATTCTGTAGGGTCATACCGTTAAAATGATGCCCTACTTATATAGGTTTGATTTTGTAGTACTTCTGGAAAAAATCATAACTACATGCAGGAAAATGTATACGTTTAAAATTGTCATCTTCTGACCCCTATAACTTTTTTATTTTTCCGCGTATGAGGGCTCATTTTTTGCGACGTGATCTGAAGTTTTTAGCGGTACCATTTTTGCATTGATAGGACTTATTGATATAAAAAGTGACCAAAAATGCACTATTTTGGACTATGGAATTTCTTTGCACTTACGCCATTGACCGTGCGGTTTAATTAACGATATATTTTTTATAATTCGGACATTTCCGTACGCGGCGATGCCACATATGTATATTTTTATTTACACTTTTTTTTTTTATGGGAAAAGGGGGGTGATTCAAACTTTTAATAGGGGAGGGGTTAAATGATCTTTATTCACTTTTTTTTTTTCACTTTTTTTTTTTTTTCAGTGTTCTAGCTCTCATAGGGACCTATAACACTGCACACACTATTTTACATTGATCACTGGTTTCTCATAAGAAACCAGTGATTGATGATTCTGCCGCTTGACTGCTCATGCCTAGATCTCAGGCACTGAGCAGTCATTCGGCGATCGGACAGCGAGGATGCAGGTAGGGATCCTCCAGCTGTCATGTAAGCTGTTCAGATATGCCGTGATTTCGCCGCCGCTATCCCGAACAGCTCCCTGAGCTAACCAGCATGGTTTCACTTTCATTTTAAACGCGGCGTTCAACTTTGAACGCCGCGTCTAAAGGGTTAACCCCTTCCCGCTATTGGACGTATGCATACGTCCAGGCGAACTACATGTTCGCGCAAATGGACGTATGCATACATCCAAGCGATCTCCTGCTCTGCCGCGGGTAGCGCAGGAGATCGCCGGCGGGACTCAGCTGTCAATCACAGCCGGAGTCCCACCGCAGCTGCTGGGGCCGCGATTGCGCCGGTCCCGGCAGCATTAACCCCATAGATGTCGTGATCAGCTCTGATCACGGCATATATGGTGTTTGCAGGGGAAGCGCCCTCCCCCTGCCCACGAACGGCGGCGCCGCGATAAAATAAGGGGGATCGGGGGTGTCCAAGACACCCTCGATCCCCGTGAAGAGATAGGAGTGAGGTGGCAGGGGTGCCACCCCCTCCTATCCCTGCTATTGATCGGCGGAGCGGCCGACCAATAGCAGACTGGGGGCGGGGGGGTTAAAGTTCGGTTCCCCTCGCTATGCCCACCCATCGGTGTCCGGGCACAGCGGGGGGAACCGTGTAGTAGCGACGGCGGCGGTCACTTACCCGGCGGCGGAGCTCCAGATGACGGCGGCGGCTGTGACCATGGCGGCGGTGGAGGTGAGTATGGCGGCGGCGTGTCCGGGAGTCTGTTGCCTAGCAACATCTGCAGGGCGACAGTTTGGAGAGTGGTCTCTAAACTGTAGCCCTCCAGATGTTGCAAAACTACAACTCCCACCATGCCTTGACAGCTGTTTGCTGTGTTGGCATGCTGGGAGTTGTAGTTTTGCAAGATTTAGAGGGGTTCAGGCTGGAGATCACTGACAGCGGTCTCTAAACTGTAGCCCTCCAGATGTTACAAAACTACAACTCCCAGCATGCCCAGACAGCAGTTTGCTGTCTTAGCATGCTGAGATTTGCAGTTTTGCAACATCTGGAGGGCTACAGTTTAGGGACCACTGTCAGTGATCTCCAACCTGAACCCCTCTAAATCTTGCAAAACTACAAGTCCCAGCATTCAGGAACAGCAAAAGGCTGTCTCGGCATGCTGGGAGTTGTACTTGCGTGCCTCCAGCTGTTGCATAACTACATCTCCCAGCATTCCCTTTGGCAATCAGTACATGCTGAGAGTTGTAGTTCTGCAACAGCTGGAGGCACACTGTTTGGGAAATACTGAGTTAGGTAATAGGTTCTATTACCTAACTCAGTATTTTCAAACCAGCGTGCCTCCAGCTGTTGCAAAACTACAACTACAAGTTGTAGTTTTGCCCCCCCCCCCCCCCCCCCCCCCTCCCATGTGAATGCACAGGTTACATTCACAGTGGCGGCGGATTACAGTGAGTTCCCCGCTTCAAGCTTGAGCTGCGGCAAATTTTTTGCCGCAGCTCAAACTCCTAGCGGGAGACTCAGTGTAATCCGCCGACAGTGTGAATGTAGCCTAACAACACTACACTACGCTACACGAACACAAAATAAAGAGTTAAGCACTACATATACACACATACACTGCCCCCCCCCCCCCCCCCCCCCCCCCCAATAAAAATGTATCCTACGGCAGTGTTTCCAAAACGGAGCCTCCAGCTGTTGCAAAACAAAAACTCCCAGCATTTCCGGACAGCCATTGACTGTCCAAGCATGCTGGGAGTTTTGCAACAGCTGGAGGCACCCTATTTGGGAATCACTGGCATAGAATACCCCTATGTCCACCCCTATGCAAATCCCTAATTCAGTCCTCAAATGCGCATGGCGCTCTCACTTTGGAGCCCTGTCGTATTTCAAGGCAACAGTTTAGGGCCACATATGGGGTATCGCCGTACTCGGGAGAAATTGCCTAACAAATTTTGTTTTTTTTTCTCCTTTTAGCCCTTATGAAAAGGTAAAGTTGGGGTCTACACCAGCATGTTAGTATAAAAAAAAAACATTTTTGTACACTAACATGCTGGTGTTGCCCCATACTTTTAAATTTCACAAGCGGTAAAAGAAAAAAAGCCCCCAAAATTTGTAACGCAATTTTTCCTGAGTACGAAGATACCCCATATGTTGGCGCAAAGTGCTCTGCGGGCGCACAGCAAGGCTCAGAAGGGAGAGTGCACCATGTACATTTGAGGTCTAAATTGGTGATTTGCACAGGGGTGGCTGATTTTACAGCGGTTCTGACATAAGCGCAAAACAATAAATACCCACATGTGACCCCATTTTGGAAACTACACCCCTCACAGAATGTAACAAGGGGTATAGTGAGCATTTACAACCCACAGGTGTCTGAGAGATCTTTGAAACGGGTCGTGAAATTGAAAAATAAAATGTTTAATTTGCACAGCCCACTGTTCCAAAGATCCGTCAAATGCCAGTGGGGTGTAAATTCTCACTGCACCCCTTATTACATTCCGTGAGGGGTGTAGTTTTAAAAATGGGGTCACATGTGGGGGGGTCCACTGTTCTGGCACCACGGGGGGGCTTTGTAAATGCACATGGCCAAATTCTCTCTCCAAAAGCTCAATGATGCTCCTTCTCTTCTGAGCATTGTAGTTCCCCCAGTGCACTTCACGTCCACTTATGGGGTATTTCCATACTCAGAAGAGATGGGGTTACAAATTTTGGGGGGTATTTTCTGCTATTATCCCTTGTAAAAAATGTAAAATTTGGGGGAAAACGAGCATTTTAGTGTAAAAAAAATTTACATATGGTCGTGAAACACCTGTGGGGTATTAAGGTTCACTTTATTCCTTGTTACGTTCCTCAAGGGATCTAGTTTCCAAAATTGTATGCCATGTGTTTTTTTTTTTTTTTTTGCTGTCCTGGCACCATAGGGCCTTCCTAAATGCGGCATGCCCCCAGAGCAAAATTTGCTTCCAAAAAGCCAAATGTGACTCCAAATGTGAACTGTAGTGCACCAGCAGAGCACTTTTCATCCCGATATGGGGTGTTTTCTGAATCGGAAGAAATTGGGCTTCAAATTTTGGGGGGTATTTTCTGCTATTACCTTTTTTTAAAATGTAAAATTTTTGCTAAACCAAGCATTTTTGGTAAAAAAAATAAAAAATTTTTTTTACATATGCAAAAGTCGTGAAACACCTGTGAGGTATTAAGGTTCACTTTATCCCTTGTTACGTTCCTCAAGGGGTCTAGTTTCCAAAATGGTATGCCATGTGTTTTTTTTTTTTTTTGCTGTTTTGGCACCATAGGGGCTTCCTAAATGCAACATGCCCCCCAAAAACCATTTCAGAAAAACGTACCCCCCAAAATCCTCTTGTCGCTTCTGAGCCCTCTACTGCGCCCGCCGAACAATTTACATAGACATAGAGGGTATGTGCTTACTCGAGAGAAATTTGGCTACAAATTCAAGTATAAATTTTATCCTTGTACCCCTTGTAAAAATTAAAAAATTGGGTCTACAAGAACATGCAAGTGTAAAAATGAAGATTTTGAATTTTCTCCTTCACTTTGCTGCTTTTCCTGTGAAACACCTAAAGGGTTAAAACACTTACTGAATGTCATTTTGAATACTTTGGGGGTGCAATTTTTATAATGGGCTCATTTATGGGGTATTTCTAATAGGAAGACCCTTCAAATCTACTTCAAACCTAAACTGGTCCATGAAAAATAGCGAGTTTGAAAATTTTGTGAAAAATTGTAAAATTGCTGCTGAACTTTGAAGCCCTCTGGTGTCTTCCAAAAGTAAAAACACTTATGCCAAAAGAAACCAGAAAATGGCTAACAGCCACAGCTGGTCCACATTACATATAACCACCAACAAAATAGAACCAGACTGTGTTAAATATATAAATTCAATTTATTAGCATATATGCAAAAAATATATGACATACATTTAAAAATGGAAAGAATAAAATACGGCACTAGAGTCACAACTGCAGAAGATTGGAGACGGCAGGATGGAGGTCAATACATGGAATACATAGTATGCAGGGAAAATGAGCACAGTATCTTAATAATACAAAACATGTGGGAACTTTCTGCCCCGCCTATTGTGGGTGGGCAGAACGGGGAAACCGAAAGTTAAACCCCCCGATCTTCTATTGGTCATCGCTTCTAGACGACCAATAGCAGGGATAGGAGGGGTGGCGACCCTGCCACCTCACTCCTATCCCTTCAGGGAGATCGTGGGTGTCTTGGACAACCCCGATCCCCCTTATTTTCCGGGTCACCAGGTCACCATAGACCCGTATGATGCGGAATCGGTGCAAATCGCCCCCTACATAGGCTTGCAGTTAGGGGCGGAGCGTGACGTCACACGGGGCGTAGCCGTGATGTCACTGCTCCGTTCCCGTGATCGCCAGTAATCGGACCCGGAGCGAGCACGCTCCGGGGGCTGATTCTAACGGGGTGTGGCGTGGAAGATCAAGGGGGTCCCCAGCGGCGGGATCCCCGCGATCAGGCATCTTATCCCCTATCCTTTGGATAGGGGATATGATGTCTTAGCGCCAGAGTACCCCTTTAAACAGATTTGTAAATTATTTCTATTTAAAAATCTTAATCTTTCCAGCACTTATCAGCTGCTGTATGCTACAGAGGAAGTTGTATTGTTCTTTTCTGTTTAACCACAGTGCTTTCACAGAGGAGTCAGCAGAGAGCACTTTGGTCAGACAGAAAATAACTATACAACTTCCTCTGTAGTATTCAGCAGCTGATAAGTCCTGGAAGAATTAAGATTTTTAACCCCTTAAGGTCGCAGGGTTTTTCCGTATTTGTATTTTTCGTTTTTTCCTCATCACCTTCTAAAAATCATAACGCTTTCAATTTTGCACGTACAGACGTATATGATGGCGCCACCTATTCTGCTTTGTAATGACATCAGTCATTTTACCCAAAAATCTACGGCGAAACCGAAAAAAATCATTGTGCGACAATGCGTTTCTACGCAGTGCATTTTTTGGTAAAAATGACACCTTCTCTTTATTCTGTAGGTCCATTCGATTAAAATATAGTTCCCCCACAATGGTAGGCAGCTCCCCCCACAGACATACAGCTTCCAGCCATATACAGTGTACGGCTGGAGGCTGTATGTCTGTGTGCTGCCGCCACAGTGTTCCGGTCACCGCTCCTCTGGCCCGGTGTCACAATCTACTGCTATGGCCCCCACCAGGCCCCAGCCAGCGCGCGTCTTCCTCCGGTCCTCCTGAGCCTCTATGGTTGTACTCACGGGACGTCACTGAGGTCCTGTGCGTACAACCATAGAGAGGCGGAGGATCGCAGGAAGACCACAGGAGGACCGGAGGAGGACGCGCATCGGCCGGGACCCGCGGACATCCTTATGTCCCGAAAAGATTTTACGGGACACAGGGATGTCCGGCATAGGAAAACCTATGATTATCTGCCCGGGCCGGCTCCTGTGTGTGGCTGCAGGCGGGGGCCAGCCAGAGCAGGTAAAAAAAAACGAATTCATGTATACTAAAAACCAGGGTGCCTCCAGCTGTTGTGAAACTACAACTACCAGCATGCCCAGACAGCCTTTACCGGTCCGGGCATGCTGGGAGTTGTAGTTTCACAACAGCTGGAGGCACCCTGGTTTTTAGTATACAGTTATTAGTAATTCACTTACCCGGCGCCCGGAACTGTATGTTCCAGGCGTAGGGCAATAAACCTAGCCGGTGTGAGGTGAAAAATTCACCGGCGGTCATGAGGCTGCTGCGGGCGGGGAGCGGGTAGTCAGTGCTGTACCGCACCGCCGCAGCCTCTGTACTTACCGCTGACTTCCCGCTCTCGCCCGCAGCGGCCTCGGGCGTATATTCGCCGTATAACACGCACCAACTACCCCCCCCCCGTTTTGGGGAAGAAAAAGTGCGTCTTATATGGCGAAAAATACGGTATATAAGTTTGATTTTGTCGTACTTCTGGAAAAAATCATAACTACATGCACCAAAATTAATACATTTAAAAATGCCCTCCCCTGACCCCTATAACTTTTATTTTTCCACATACGGGGCAGTATGAGGGCTCATTTTTTGTGCCATGATCTGAAGTTTTTATTGGTACCATTTTTGTTTTGATCAGACTTTTTCATTGATTTTTATTTATTTTTATATGGTAAAAAAAAGTGACCAAAAATACGCTATTTTGGGCTATCATTAATTAATGATATATTTTTATAGTTTGGACCTTTACGCACGCGGCGATACCACATATGTTTATATTTATTTGCACAAGTTTTTTTTTTTTTTAAATGGAAAAAGATGGGTGATTCACACTTTATTAGGGAAGGGGTCAAATCATCTTTATTCACTTTTAAAAAAAAATTTTGTTTGGCAATGTTATAGCCCCTACAGGGGACTATAACCTGCATTACACTGATTGCCAGCACTGATCAATGCTATGCCATGTTTTCACCACACGACTGCTCCTGCCTGGATCTCAGTCACAGAGCAGTCATTTGGCGATCGGACAATGAGGAGGCAGGTAGGGACCCTCCCTGTGTCCGTACAGCTGATCAGGACACCGCGGTTTTACCGCGATGGTCCCGATCAGCCAGACTGAGCTGCCGGGAATGCTTTTTTTCTATTTCAGACACGGCGATCAACTTTGATTGCCGCGTCTGAAGGGTTAATACCAGGCATCACCACGATCGATATCGTGATGTCCGGTATAAACCACGGGTCCCAGCTATAGTCAGCTGCCGGGACCGACCCGATATGACTTATCAGCTGCTGTATACTACAGAGGAAGTTGTATAGTTCTTTTCTGTCTGGCCACAGTGCTCTCTGCTGACACCTCTGTGAAAACACTGTGGTCAGACAGAAAAGAACTATACAACTTCTTCTGTAGCATACAGCAGCTGATAAGTACTGAAAGGATTTAGATTTTTAAAGGGGTACTCCGCCCCTAGACATCTTATCACCTATCCAAAGGATAGGGGATAAGATGTCAGATCGAAGGGGTCCCGCTGCTGGGGACCCCCTGGATCTACCATGCAGCACCCACCTGTAGTGGCTTTCTGAACCGCTGGAGGTCCTCAGGCTGAGTCCATCTCGACCACCGGGACGGAAGATCGTGACATCACGACCCACACCCCACCCCTCAATGCAAGTCTATGGATGGGGAGAAGATGTCTAGGGGCGGAGTACCCCTTTAAACAGAAGTAATTTACCAATCTGTATAACTTTTTGGCACCAGTTGATTTGACCCCTTCATGACCACGGACGTAAATACGTCCTGGTGCGGAGGTACTTCGCGCTCCTGGACATACATTTATGTCCTGCACATGACCGCGAGCATCGGAGCAGTGATCGCGTCATGCACTGCAGGTCCCGAGAAACCGCCGGTAATGGCCGACATCAGCGATTGCGCTGATGTCCGCCATTAACCCCTCAGATGCCGTGATGACTACAGATCACAGCATCTGTGGCAATGGACATGTTTAAATGGATAATCAGATCACCTGCGGCGCTGCCGCAAGGATCCGATCATCTAAAATGGCGGCCGGAGGTCCCCTCACCTACCTCTGGCCGTCTCCAGGGATCTTCTGGTCTGAGATCGACCAGAGCAGAAGATTGCCGATAACACTGATCATTGCTATACCCTATGCATAATACTAAACAGTATTAGCAATCAAATGATTGCTATAGATAGTCCCCAATGGGGACATAAGTGTAAAAAAAAAAAAAAAAAAGTTGTTAAAAAGATCCCTTCCCTCAATGAAAATGTAAATTGTCCCTTTTTCGCATTTAACCCCCAAAAAGCGAAACAAAAGTAATAAAAATATTTGGTATTTCCACGTGCGCAAATGTCCAAACTATCAAAATATAATGTTAATGATCCCGTACGGTGAATGATACATAATAAAAAGTCCAAAATTGTTGCTTTTTTTTGTCACATTTTATAAAAAGTGATTTAAAAATGTCATATGCGCAAATGTGGTATCTATAAAAGTACAGATCACGGCGCAAAAAATGAGCCTCGTACACGGAAAAATTAAAAAGTTATAGGTGGTCAAAATAGGGCACTTTTAAACATACTGATTTTGTACAAAATTTTATATTTTTTAAAAGCAGTACAATAATAAAGTATGTAAAGATGGGTAGCATTTTAATCGCATTGACCCACAGAATAAAGAAAACATGTAATTGTTACCGTAACGTGTACAGTGTGAAAACGAAACCCTCCAAAATTAGCAAAATTGTAGTTTTCATTTAAATTTCTCACTAACAAAATAATTTTTTGGGTTCTCCATATATTTTATGGTAAAATGTGAAGTGTCATTATAAAGTACAATTGGTCACGCAAAAATCAAGTCCTCATATAGGTCTGTGAATGAAAATATAAGAGTTATGGATTTTAGGAGATGAGGAGGAAAAACAAAAACGCAAAAATAAAATTGGCATGGTCCTTAAGGTCAAAATGGGCTTGGTCCTTAAGGGGTTAAAAAAAAGTTTTCCACTGGAGTACCCCTTTAATTTGCACTGATAAGTGACTGGATTGCTTTTTAATTGCTGATAGATTTCAGCTGTTGTCTTGGCTTTCTGTGCCTTTTTGCACCTCGCTTTCTTCATCTGTTCAATGCTTTTTTTTTTTTTTTACTGTGTCATGTAACATTATTACACACAACCTTATTTCTGAGCTTATTTGTTTGGGTTTCTTTGTATGGATTACTTGAGTTGTTACCAACATCTGGAAATTTCATGTCAATATCTACTTTTAGTAAGAAAAATGGTAATGTGTTTTTTTATTATGGTTCCAGTATTGTTAATAGCAACAATAAAGTTGCAATCTATGCTATTCTTTTTGTCAGAAATACCGGAAAGACCAATTTAATATACCTAAAAGAAAAAAAAGTGTAATAATGCCGTTTTTAATTTATGTACCACAACAGTAGAGTTTAACTTTGAGCAAACATTTAAGTTACACAAGTTAGTTCTGGATAATAATCAATGTATTTTTGTGTTTTACAAGGCGTTAAAAAGACCATGGATCACTCTTTTGAGTTGGGCAGAGATCAACCGCAGTCTATGTATTTAGATTCATCCTTAACTAAAAATAAGAACAAACTTGTTCCTGCTTTGGAGAAATCAAGAACTGATAATTTGAATTGCCCTCGATCTTCAAGCAACACACATGATTCCTGTGGTATCACATTTGGGGGAAAAAAGAACATGCATATTTCAGAATTGATATCAGAGGTTGCTAAATTTGCTGATACAAAACCAATTCTTAAAGGTAAAATTATTTTCATATAATTGCTAAGTTCATAATTTTTACATTTTATTCAGGTTCATTAAAGGGGTACTCCGGCCCTGAGACATCTTATCCCCTATCCAAAGGATCAATGATCTGCAGCGGTGTCGCGGGGGGATAAATAGCCGATAACTTATACCGGAATATCGGTATAAATTATCGGCTATCTGCCCTAACCTCCACCGATTATCGGTATCGGCCCTAAAAAAAACGATATCGGTCGATCCCTAGTAAATACTCAAATTCCCCATAATGTACCCATTCTTGAGCATTTTTATTCTTAGAACTCCTATTGTTGTGCTGTTTCTTTTATTTCAGAAAATAGATAAAGGAGCTTCACACTATAAGTGTATATTTGTATAATTAACTGGCCCGAGGTACTGAGATGCACTTTACCCGTAGTGCCAAAAAGCTAATGGTGAAAAATTGTAAAATTCAGACCTCTAGGCACATTTCTATTTTGTGCGCAAATAATGGTGAATAATAAGATTAGAAGTGTGGCTGGTATCAAAATATATTATACTTTATTAAGTAGTTTAACATAGGATCAAGTCTCTGAGCAGGGCCCTTGCTACAGAGACAGTAGTTGGTATACTATATGTTATGTTAAAAGCAGTTTATCATATTATGGCATAAATAATGGTTACCAGTCTTAACAAGGATATTAAATGCAATGGGAAATAAATAATTAAAAAAATACATAATAAAATAAAAATAGTTGCAGCGCTGGAAAAATACAGTTTGTGGGTGACACAGTTATAGTCTGTTATAGTCTATTGTATTAGTAGAATAGCGGTGTGCAGGTTAGCACGGGTGCTGGTGCTCACAGCGCACTGGCCTGATGGAAAATACCTGCAATCTTCTTTGAGAGTTTATCCCGTCTGTGGTGGAGATGTCTTGGCTTGTAGGTCTGTTAGACAGATGGCTCGGAGCTGCGTTTGGCCATGGATGGGTGAGTTGCTGGCAGCGAGGATATGGGATCGCGGGAGTGGGGATATGCAGAGCACTCACTGCGGCCTCGTGCTGTGGCTGTTGCTCGGTGGATGGTGGTCCGCTAGGTAGGGTACTCCAGCGCTTGAGAATGAAGGTTAGGTCCTTGTCAAGGATACGAATGGCAAAGAAGATTGCTGGATAGTCAGTAGTATTCAGACGCGTTTTGGGGAGAACCTCATTTTACAATAGCAAAAATGAGAAGTCTCAGACTATGGCATAGCATTGAACAGTGTATGCAATTAGAAGATTACATGTAATAGTCCCCTATGAGGACTAAAAAATGTTAAGAAAAATTAAGTTAATAAATACGATTTAACCCCTTCCCTAATAAAAGTTTGAATCACCCCCCTTT
This sequence comes from Hyla sarda, assembly GCF_029499605.1. Lineage (NCBI taxonomy): Eukaryota > Metazoa > Chordata > Amphibia > Anura > Hylidae > Hyla > Hyla sarda. The sequence goes on from NC_079193.1 coordinate 184,514,059, forward strand.
TCCCAATGCGCGCAGCCCCAGCTATCAGCGTGCTTGCTCTCACCTGTTTGATTGACAGGTGGGAGCGAGCACAGCAGTGGCTGAAATGAGTCGAAATTCAGTGGTGACGTCACTGCTGAATGCATTCGGCCACTAGGAGGGCGACCCCTAGTGGCCGAATTTAAAAGTGATTTTAAACTTGTTTAAAATCACTTTTTTTAATTAAAGTATATTAGAGGTATGTTGTAGTACTTAAGTACTACAACATATCAATTTTTTTACTTCATGACAGTGCCCATTTAAGTCCTAACCTCAGTATCTGAAGAAAGGGATCTAGGGGTCATTATTTCAAAAGACTTAAAGGTAGGAAGACAATGTAATAGAGCAGTAGGAAATGCTAGCAGAATGCTTGGGTGTATAGGGAGAGGTATGTCGGGCTCTTCGTACTGATCAAATCAGAGTTAGGATACAATAGCGTTAGGAAAGGTACAATATGGTATAAAGCGTTAATCTTAAATCAATCAGAAGGATTCAGTTTAATTAATTTGACCAGGTCACGGAAAATGTCAAAACATGGCCATAATGTGTTGAATGTTTGAAGTAACACACACAGCAGGGGGGGAAAAAGTATTGAACACATCACCATTTTTCTCAGTAAATAGATTTCCAAAGGTTCTATCGACATGAAGTTTTCACCAGACGTTGGTAATTACCTAAGCAATCCACACATACAAAAAGACCAAAACAAATAAATTCAGAAATTAAGTTCTGTATAATAATGTAAAATGGCACAGGTAAAAAAGTACTGAACACACTTACTATGTACTTTGTTGGTAATGACAGCTTCAAGAGGCCTCCTGTATAGAGAAAATAGTCACATGCATTGCTCTGGTGTGATTTTGGCCAATTCTTCCCCACAAACATCTTAACATCTTAAATCTTGAAGGTTCTGTTGGTTTCTTCTATGAATCATGATCTTTGCTTCTTTACAAAGATTTTCAATTATATTTAAAGAGTACCTGTCACCAAATAAAATGTTTAATATAGTGTTCCTTGTTAAATGTAATAGAAAAAAGGGCCACTAGGTGGCTTTGTTCTGTTCCCTGCCACAATTAATACTGTTAGTTTGGTCTCCTCCCAGCCTGGCAAGAAACCAAACTCAGCTATTGTTTCTCTACACTGAGCTTGATTGACAGCTGCACAGAGCCTCACTGAACCATGCATAGAGCCTTATTGAAAGATGCACAGAGCCTCACTGAACCATGCACAGAGCCTCACTGAACCATGCACAGAACCTCACTGAACCATGCACAGAGCCTCACTGAACCATGCACAGAGCCTCACTGAACCATGCACAGGGCCTCACTGAACCATGCACAGAGCCTCACTGAACCATGCACAGAGCCTCACTGAACCATGCACAGAGCCTCACTGAACCATGCACAGAGCCTCACTGAACCATGCACAGAGCCTCACTGAACCATGCACAGAGCCTCACTGAACCATGCACAGAGCCTCACTGAACCATGCACAGAGCCTCACTGAACCATGCACAGAGCCTCACTGAACCATGCACAGAGCCTCACTGAACCATGCACAGAGCCTCACTGAACCATGCACAGAGCCTCACTGAACCATGCACAGAGCCTCACTGAACCATGCACAGAGCCTCACTGAACCATGCACAGAGCCTCACTGAACCATGCACAGAGCCTCACTGAACCATGCACAGAGCCTCACTGAACCATGCACAGAGCCTCACTGAACCATGCACAGAGCCTCACTGAACCATGCACAGAGCCTCACTGAACCATGCACAGAGCCTCACTGAACCATGCACAGAGCCTCACTGAACCATGCACAGAGCCTCACTGAACCATGCACAGAGCCTCACTGAACCATGCACAGAGCCTCACTGAACCATGCACAGAGCCTCACTGAACCATGCACAGAGCCTCACTGAACCATGCACAGAGCCTCACTGAACCATGCACAGAGCCTCACTGAACCATGCACAGAGCCTCACTGAAACATTGAGAGAGTGCACTATGTGAGCAAGAATAAAGTTATAATACAGAGCTTTCTAAAGCTCTGAATTTTTTTTTAAGGGTGGGAGCAGTGTTGAGAGTAGTTAGGGAACTTAACCTGAGTTAGTTTAGAAAAGTTTATTTGGTGACAGGTACTTTTTAAGTCAGATTACTTACTTAGCGGCTTTTTCTGTTTTTGAAACCGCTCAAGAGTTTTTTTTTTGTTGTCTGCTTGGGATCATTGTCTTGCTGAAATGCCCACCCTCGTTTCATCTTCATCTTCCTGGTAGATGGCAGCAGATTTTTCTTAAGAATGTCTTAAGAATTTTCCCATTCATCCTTTCTTCAAATATGTGAAGTTTGCCAGTAGTTTTTGCTGAAAAGCAGTCCCACACCATGTTGTTCAATGTTGGTATGGTGTTTTTTAGTGTGATATGTAGTGCCAGTTCTCCTCCAGACATAGTGTGTATTATGGTATCCAAACAGTTAATTTTTTTTCTCATCTGACCACAATTTTCCGAGTATTCCATTGGCTTTTCAGCAAACTTTAACCCTTTTTCTGCAAAATCAGGTACATGTACGTGGTGATGAAGGCTGACTTGCTGCATCACCATGTACATGAACCTGATGATTTTACCCTGACACATCGCCACCGGGCGCTGTGACAGTTTACTGAGCTTGGCTGCACAGCCGAACATCCCTGAAGCCGGACAGAGACCAATCACAGCGGTCCCTGACCAGTGATAGCTCTTATTGGTCCATCAGTACTGACTGACCAATACGAGTGATATTTGCGGGGATTTCCTTCTTCCCCATGTCCTCTGTTGCTTCACACAGTGAAGCGATCGGAGGAGAGGGGGCCCCGTCGGAGGATGCCGGCCGCAGCACTTCCATACATTGTCATGACAACAGAAGCTGATCAGCCTCTACCTAAGGTAGAGTCTGATATGCTATATTATGACTCTCAGTGTAAAACTGACATAGGCATAACAGAATATGGCGACTTACAAACATGATTATTTTTTTCTGAATATAGTTTTTATGGTATAAATGTACTATAATATAAAAAAAAGTATATAAATTAGGTATTGCCATAATTATATCAACTTGCAGAGTAAAGTTAACGTCATACCGCATGACAAACGACCTAAAAACAATTAAGAGTCAGCTTGTCTCCCAAAAATATCTTTGCACCCCATGACCTCTGCAACTTTATATAATACCAACAAAATATCCTAAACTAAAAGGAGGCCCCACAATCCACACAGCACGTCTTTGTCTGAGGCCTGTGTGTGGGACACATAACATACTAACATAATTCATAAGGTTTAAAAAAGACCAGAGTCCATCGAGTTCAACCTATATCCCTAATGAGTCCCTGCTGAGTTGATCCAAAGGAAGGCAAAAATACCTCAGACTAGAGATAAAAATCCCTTCCCAACTCCACATATGGCAGTCAGAATAAATCCCTGAATCCACTTTCTGTCCCTATTAATCTAGTATCCATAACCTGTAATATTACTCTCCAAAAAATGCATCCAGGCCCATTTTGAACTCTTTTACAGAGTTCACCATGACCACCTCCTCTGGGAGAGAGTTCCACAGTCACACTGCTCTTACAGTAAAGATCCCCCATCTGTGATGGTGTAGAAACCTTCTTTCCTCTAAGCAGAGGATACCCCCTTGTTATAGACAGTCCTGGGTATAAATAGATCATGGGAGAGATCTCTGTACTGCCCATGATATATTTATACATGGTTATAAGGTGTCTCCTAAGCCTTCTTTTTTCTAAACTAAATAACCCTAATTCTGATAATCTTCCTGGGTACTGTAGTCCTTCCATTCCCCGTATTACCCTGGTTGCCCGTCTTTGAACCCTCTCAAGCTCCACTATATCTTTCTTGTACACTGGTGCCCAGTACTGTACACAGTATTCTATGTGTGGTCTGACTAGTGAGTTGTACAGCGGTAAAATTATTTTTGTCGTGGGCATCTATGCCCCTATTGATGCACCCCATGATTTTATTTGCCTTGGCAGAAGCTGCCAGACACTGGTCACTACACCTAAATTTACTGTTAACTAAGACTCCCAAGTCCTTTTTCCATGTCAGGCATCCCAAGTGTGCTCCCATTTAATACATAATCCCAGCCCTGATTTTTCTTCCACATATGCATCACCTTACATTTATCAGTGTTGAACCTCATCTGCCACTTCCCAGCCCAAACCTCCAACCTATCCAGATCCATTTTTAACAGTGCAAAGTCCTCTATTGTGTTGACCACTTTACAGAGTTTAGTATCATCTGCAAAGATTACTTTACTATTCAACCCCTCTACAAGGTCATTAATGAATATATTAAATAGAATAGGACCCAAGACTGACCCGTGTGGTACCCCACTAGTAACAGTCACCCAATCAGAATAAGTACTATTAATAACCACCCTCTGTTTCCTATCACTGAGCCAGTTACTTACCCACTTGCACACATTTTCCCCCCAGCCCAATCCTTCTTATTTTATGCACCAACCTTTTATGTGGCACCGTATCAAATGCTTTGGAAAAATCAAGATATACAACATCCAGTCATTTCCTATGGTCCAGTCTGTAGCTCACCTCCTCATAAAAGATGACGTAGCGCACAAAGGCCACATATGGGATATTTCTAAATCTGTCGGAATTCGGGGAATAGATCTTGAGTTGCATTTCTCTGTCAACACCTACTGTGTTAAAGAAAAATGAATTAAAATGGAAAATCTGTTATTCTGACTACTTTACAGGGTTCAGTTTTTAAAATGGGGTGATTTATGGTGGTATCTAACATACAGGCCTCAAATCCACTTCAGAACTAAACTGGTCCATGAAAAATCAGATTTTGTAATTTTCTTGAAAATCAGGAAAAACTTATAAACCATCTAACATTCTAAAAAAGTAAAAGTATGATGAGAACATAGTAGACATATTGTAGATGTGAATTAATTATTAATTTGGTTTGGCATGACTATTTGTCATACAAGCAGAAAATGTAAAATCTAGAAAAATGCAAAGGTTTCATTTTTTTCACAAAACCACTGAATTTATCAATCAAAATTTATCACTAATGCTAAGTACAATATGTCACGAAAAAACAATCTCAGAATCTCTTTCATAGTAAAAGCTTTCCAAAGTTATTACCAAATAAGGGAACACATGTTAGATTTAAAAATTTACCTTGGTCATTAAGGCCAAAACTGGCAAGGAGTAAAGGGGCTAAACAAACTTCAACATGCTTTTTATTTACACTTAAATCTCAGATCATTGGGGGTAAAAAATTTAATATAAATGATGTAATGCTTATAAATCACACATAACCCCCCCCCCCCCCCCCATATGCACTGCTCTCTATGATCTCCTTGACAGACTATGCACTCAATAAAAACTGGAGTCATTTAACAATTTGTAGAAAAATTCTTTACATATAACATATAATTATAATAGGAGAATATCCACCCAGGAGGGGGATGACCGTAAACCACAGGTATCACTTAGATATCAAATAAGGTGCCTCTGTGCATAACATAGAGTAAATATTATTACAACAGGTGAGTAAATATAAACAGACATAGTGCATATGATAGTGCATAAAGGTGTATACTCAGCCCTACATTGCTGTAAAACGGGCATAGGATACGGAGTGACACCACCCCAACGCAGCGTTTTGGCAAACCTTTGTCGAGGGTTGCCAAAACGCTGCATTAGGGTGGTGTCACTCAGGTATCCTGTGCCCGTTTTACAGAAAACGTGTGAATTTTTCTTCCAAACACATAGATTGATCACAAATAATCCACAGAGGATGGAGGGTCCAGGTTGCGTCCACAGGGGCATATGAGCGGATTTTCACCCAACTAATCCGTAAACCCGACAAGTCCCTAAAACTGTCATTAACAGAAATAGCATAAGGGAGCGTTACAAGGGGTTGGAAAATAAACAGGACCATGTTGTCCGCATTAAGGCAGAGATGACCTTCTCGCTCTCGATGTTGCCATGATATGATGGGTCCTGTCAGAGAAGAAGGGCCAGGGGCTTCACCACCACCGTAAACAGAAGCGGCGACAGGGGACACCCCTGGAGTGTTCCCCTGCCCAACGCAAATTGATCAGAAGAGAGACCATTCAAAATCACTTGGGCATGAGGGGACAAATATAAAATAGATACCCCTTTAACCCCTTAACGACAATGGACGTAAATGTACATCATGGTGCAGTGGTACTTAACGCATCATGGCGTACATTTATGTTCATTGTCGTTAAAGGGGTATCTATTTTATATTTGTCCCCTCATGCCCTCTCTTTGGTCTCTCTTCTGATCAATTTGCGTTGGGCAGGGGAACACTCCAGATACGTCATGGTGCCGTGGTACTTAACGCACCATGGCGTACATTTACGCTCCGACATGACCGCAAGCATCGAATCGGTGCTCGTGTCATGCGCGGCAGGTCCCGGCTGCTATCAGCAGCCAGGGACCTGCGGGTAATGGTGGACATCCGCAATCACACGGATGTCCGCCATTAACCCCTCAGATGCCGTGATCAATACAGATCACGGCATCTGTGGCAGTGCGGTAATTTAAATGGATGATCGGATCGCTCGCAGCGGTGATCTGATCATCGAGCATGGCGGCTGGAGGTTCCCTCACCTGGCTCCGGCCGTCTCCCGGGGTCTTCTGCTCTGGTCTGAGATCGAGCAGACCAGAGCAGAAGATCACTGATAATACTGATCAGTGCTGTGCCCTATGCATAGCCCTGAACAGTATTAGCAATCAAAAGATTGCTATTGATAATCCCCTAAGTGTAAAAATGAAAGTTAAAAAAATTAGAAAAATCCCCTCCCCCAATAAAATGGTAAAATGTCCTTTTTTCTCATTTTACCCACATAAAGTGTAAAAAAAATAAAATAAATATATATATATATATATATATATATATATATATATACACATATTTGGTATCGCCACGTGCGTAAATGTGTGAACTATTAAAATATATTGTTATTGATCCCGTACGGTGAACAGCATGAACGTAAAAAAAAAAACGCAAAACTGCTGCTTTTTTTGTCTTATTTTATTCAAAAATAAAAAAATGTGTGAAAGTTTTATATACACAAGTGTGGTATCAATAAAAAGTACAGATCATGGCGCAAAAAATTAGCCCTCATACCACCGCTTATATGGAAAAATGAAAAAGTTATAGGTTGTTAAAATAGGATTTTAAACATACTAATTTGGTTAAAAAGTTTGCAATTTTTTTTAAGCGCAACAAAAATAGAAAAGTATATAATCATGGGTATCATTTTAATCGTATTGACCCACAGAATAAAGAGCACATATCATTTTTACCGTAAATTGTACGGCGTGAAAACGAAACCTTCCAAAATTAGCAAAATTGCGGTTTTCTTTTTAATTTCCCCACACAAATAGTTTTTGTTTTTTTTTTTGGTTGCGCCATACATTTTATTGTAAAATGAGTGATGTCATTACGCAGGACAACTGGTCTGTGCATGAAAATATAAAAGTTAAGATTTTTAGAAGACGAGGAGGAAAAAACGAAAATGCAAAAATAAAATTGGCCTGGTCCTTAAGATCAAAATGGACTTGGTGCTTAACCCCTTAAGGACTCAGCCCATTTTGGCCTTAAGGACTCAGACAATTTAATTTTTACGTTTTCATTTTTTCCTCCTCGCCTTCAAAAAATCATAACTCTTTTATATTTTCATCCACAGACTAGTATGAGGGCTTGTTTTTTGCGCGACCAGTTGTCCTTTGTAATGACATCACTCATTATATCATAAAATGTATGGCGCAACCAAAAAACTATTTTTGTGGGGAAATTAAAACGAAAAATGCAATTTTGCTAATTTTGGAAGGTTTTGTTTTCACGCCGTACAATTTATTGTAAAAATGACATGTGTTCTTTATTCTGAGGGTCAATACGATTAAAATGATACCCATTATTATATACTTTTATATTATTGTTGCGCTTAAAAAAAATCACAAACTTTTTAACCAAATTAGTACGTTTATAATCCCTTTATTTTGATGACCTCTAACTTTTTTATTTTTCCGTATAAGTGGCGGTATGGGGGCTCATTTTTTGCACCATGATCTGTACTTTTTTTTGATACCACATTTGCATATAAAAAACTTAATACATTTTTTAGAATTTTTTTTAAATAAAATGTATTAAAAAAGTAGGAATTTTGGACTTTTTTAATTTTTTTTCGTTCACTACGCCGTTCACCGTACGGGATCATTAACATTTTATTTTAATAGTTCGGACATTTACGCACGCGGGCGATACCAAATATGTCTATAAAAAATGTTTTTTACGCTTTTTGGGGGTAAAATAGGAAAAAACGGACGTTTTACTTTTTTATTGGGGGAGGGGATTTTTCACTTTTTTTTTACTTTTACTTTTACATTTTTTTTTACACTTGAATAGTCCCCATAGGGGACTATTCATAGCAATACCATGATTGCTAATACTGATCTGTTCTATGTATAGGACATAGAACAGATCAGTATTATCGGTCATCTCCTGCTCTGGTCTGCTCGATCACAGACCAGAGCAGGAGACGCCGGGAGCCGCACGGAGGAAGGAGAGGGGACCTCCGTGCGGCGTTATGAATGATCGGATCCCCGCAGCAGCGCTGCGGGCGATCTGATCGTTCATTTAAATGGCGAACTGCCGCAGATGCCGGGATCTGTATTGATCCCGGCACCTGAGGGGTTAATGGCGGACGCCCGCGAGATCGCGGGCGTCGGCCATTGCTGGCGGGTCCCTGGCTGCGATCAGCAGCCGGGATCAGCCGCGCATGACACGGGCATCGCTCCGCTGCCCTCGGTTATGCTTAGGACGTAAATGTACGTCCTGGTGCGTTAAGTACCACCTCACCAGGACGTACATTTACGTCCTGCGTCGTTAAGGGGTTAATGAATTTAGGGCCAAAACGAACAACTTCTCGCAGATACGCCCGTTCTACAGAATCAAAGCCTTGTCTGCATCTAAGGAGGCCAAGGCCAAATCCTTATTCAGCTCCACTCCTACTTGGACTGCGACCTGTACCCTCCATATGTTCTCAGAGGTTGATTTACCAGGCATGAAGCCTGTCTGATCCCCATGTATATTAGAGAGTATAACCCGGTGCAATCTAAAGCTAACAGTTTTGTAAGGATCTTTTATAGTTCACATTAACCAAGTAAATGGGCCTATAAGAAGCACAGTCAAGGGGGTCTTTGTCTGGCTTGAGAAGAACTACAATATTAAAGGGGTATTCCAGGCCAAAACTTTTTTTTATATGTCAACTGGCTCCGGAAAGTTAAACAGATTTGTAAATTACTTCTATTAAAAGATCTTAATCCTTCCAATAGTTATTAGCTTCTGAAGTTGAGTTGTTGTTTTCTGTCTAACTGCTCTCTGATGACTCACGTCCCGGGAGCTGTGCAGTTCCTATGGGGATATTTCCCCATCATGCACAGCTCCTGGGACGTGACATCATCATTGAGCAGTTAGACAGAAAACTTCAGAAGCTAATAACTATTGGAAGGATTAAGATTTTTTAATAGAAGTAATTTACAAATCTGTTTAACTTTCCGGAGCCAGTTGATATGTATAAAAAAAGTTTTGCCTGGAATACCCCTTTAACACCATAAATAGTGGACAGAAGGCAACTAGCCTCAAAAGCAGCATCATACATAGCTTTGAGGGGGGCCTGAAGGAAGGTGGTGTATCTCACATAGACCTTCATAGGTAGGGCCTCTTGGACATCTCTTCTGATTATTCTTTTTACAAATATTGAAAGGGAATAAAGAAACCCTTGCCTAGATACCACAAAAAAAAAGTGATGCTATGAAGTAGTGGGTGTTATATAGGGTGTGCAATCATCTGTGCTATCATTGCAGGAAGATAGAATCTCCCCATTTGTGCTGATTTTAAAGGACATAAAGGAATTATGGTTTTCATTGTGGCATGATTTTATCTGCACTCTCCATCATACTTTGTGGTTGTTTTTTAAACCTTATGCATTTTTTTTTATTCTTTTAGGAATAGACATTAACCAGGTGGTGCGGCTCTTAATTCAAAATAGAAGTGAGAAAACAAGGGAAGGGAGCCATAACAATACTCCGTGAAAGCCTTTTCTTTTCCACAGTTTTCAAAATAAAGGACCTGTACACTGTGCTTATGTTTGTTTTTTTAATGTAATTAATGTGATAAAATGTTATTAAAATTTTAAGTATTTAATTTGCTTGTGAAATAGAAATTCTTAAGCACTGTGATTTTTTTTTTACAAGCACAGCACTGCGGTGTAAAAGTTCTGATACCTCATATAATTGGTCCCTTTAAAATTCTAGTACTGTGAAACATCTGCAAAAGACCCTCTTCACCCATACCAGATTTTGTTCGTTTTTTTTAAATATTATTATTATTATTACATCCTTTTTATTTGGTTTCAATGATTTTAAGTAAACAAAAAATCAGAGAAACATGAAAACCCACCCTTTTCACCCTCCACCCTACCCACAAACAAAACCATCCCAAGTGCACAACAGTAAAAATTCATAAGTACCATCCTCCAAAAAAGAGCAAGAAATTTGGTGCACCATGTATTTCATACTATTTAAAAAGGCATGTGTAGTGAAAAAAATAGACAAGGTGCTTCAGAACAATAAATTGAGTCAGCAATAACCATAACAGGTATTTAGAGATCATCCATCAGCAGAAATGGATGTGACCATCACATTAATAGAAAAAAAGCACAGAAGACTCAGAAGTGCATGGACATGAATAGGTAAAATGTCTCTGAACCAAAAGACCCTCAAGTGCCAGAGCCAATACCTTAACATCCAAGTATAACAGAGAAATCTGTCTATAAGACCCTTCATGCAACGGATCCTTACCAGGATTTAGAAGGAGCACTACTATGGCTTTAAGCATTGAGCGAGGAAGGGTGCTCTTGCTGCTGACCTGAGCACCAGCAAGAGCTGCGGGAGCAGGACACCTTAAAAACTTTTATAAACCCACGGGGGATTTTTCATTTGCAAGTCCTTCAGTGCCACCTCCAACTCCTCCACAGTGAAAGACAAGACCAGCTTGTCTTGCTGATTCAAAGACAAGCGGAGGGATACCATCCACAAAACCTTTCAGTTCTGCAAAAGAACAAGAAGTTTTAAAGGTATAAGTGTCTTGATAAAAATATGGCATCCCCTGCAGAATACCAATATCATCTGTTACTTTCTGTCCCATAGACTCTTGGAGAAAACAAAAACAGGCCACCCACTACTGGGCCCCAGCAATAGAAGCAAGCTGTTTGCCTGTACCCTTCCCACTTTCAAAGTCTTCTGTCAGACAAAAAAATTTTTTGTGCTCAACAGTCAATGCCAGGTTCCAGCCCAGACCCAAACATCTCTTGCAGCATCAGTGGGGAAAAGAATATAAATACTTTCAGCATCCACAACAACTTGCTGTAATCTAGCCCTTTGCATCTTAGTAGAAGACCAATGAATGATTATGTCCCTAATAAAAAAAAAAAAAGGTCCCACAAAAACACTTTTTCAGTGAACTCCAAACCATCAAAACTGAAGACAAGCCATCATTCAAAGTAATAAATTCAGTAATTGCAGCAGTTCTTATCTCCGAGGTAGAGAGCAATTGTAAACAGAATGGATTTAGTCTCTATGGAGGATGACACCCCCCCCCCCCCCCAGCATAATCTATCACCTATACCTTTAAAGAAATAGGGGAGATATCTGAAAGACTCCTGGCCAAATACTTGAACTCCCACACCATGCCCACTGCATCAGCATCACCCATTGCCAGGTCTTTCCTAGAAATAATTCCATTAATAGCAGAATAACAAGAATATTGACATGTGAAAGGATTGTGATGGCGTCAAAGACCCACATCCTCAAGAACCCTGTCTGCCTCTGAAGGGGGATGAGATGGATAACTTCTGGGGCATGCATGTCACTCCTCTAAGAGGATATCCAAGCACTTATTAAAATCCCTGCACATAAGGCTCAGGCTTTCCGCCCAAGCAGATTAAAGCACAACTTGGTTAGAAGTCACAGAAACGGCTAAGGTTATAGGGATGTTGCCCAAACATAAATACCCAATCGTGATGGAGGACCAAACATAGAGGAATGGATGGTTGGGACAAACACAAACCAGACAACAAAACAACTACCTGTATGTAATCTTGCAAGAGAAGGGCACTGATTTTGATCAGCATCAGAAAGAACAAACTGAGAAGCAAACTGGAGGAGAGTAAACAAGACCTTCAACAGAGACATGAAAAACATATATATATATATATATGTATGTATATATGTACGTATATATATAAAAATAACTAACTGTATGCAGCATTAACATACATAGCAAACAGCAAAACTGTGAATAGTCATTTTTGTAGCAAATTTATCATAAAGTGGACATTCCTTTGCTCCCAGTTCATTCTGAGGTGATTTTTCAGTTGTGCCGAATTTATCAACCATATCTCACATTTATTATAGACAAACTTTCCCTTCGTCTGTAATTGCTTGTTTTACTAGGCAAAAAGCCAATTGAGTGTAAAAAGAGTGGCTACAGGATAGGGCTAATTTTTTAGTTTTTTGGCAAATTGTTGTAAAATATTTGTGGTGATAAAAATGTTTTAATTGTACAATTATCCAATTACTTAACTATACTGCCATTTCACAAATATACTATTTAACCCCTTAAGGACTCAGGGTTTTTCAGTTTTTTCCTCCTTACATTTTAAAAATCATAACCCTTTCAATTTTCCACCTAAAAATCCATATTATGGCTTATTTTTTGCGTCACCAATTCTACTTTGCAGTGACATTAGTAATTTTACCCAAAAATTCACGGCGAAACGGAAAAATATATAATTGTGCGACAAAATCTAAGAAAAAACGCCATTTTGTAAATTTTGGGGGCTTCCATTTCTACGCAGTGCATATTTCGGTAAAAATGACACCTTATCATTATTCTGTAGGTCCATACGGTTAAAATGATACCCTACTTATATAGGTTTCCTACATGCAAGAAAATGTATACATTTAAAAATGTAATCTTCTGACCCCTATAACTTTTTTATTTTTCCACGTACAGGGCGGTATGAGGGCTCATTTTTTGCGCCGTGATCTGAAGTTTTTATGGGTATAATTTTTGTTTTGATCTGACTTTTTGATCACTTTTTATTCATTTTTTTTAATGGTATAAAAAGTGACCAAAAATACGCTTTTTTGGTCTTTGGAATTTTTTGCGCGTACGCCATTGATCGTGCGGTTTAATTAACAATGTATTTTTATAGTTCGGACATTTACGCACGCGGCGATACCACATATGTTTATTTAATTTTTTTTTACACTGTTTTATTTTTTTATGGGAAAAGGGGGATGATTCAAACTTTTATTAGGGAAGGGGTTAAATGACCTTGAACACTTTTTTTTTTGCAGTGTTATAGGTCCCATAGGGACCTATAACACTGCACACATTGATCTCTCATGCTGATCACTGGCGTGTATTAACACGCCTGTGATCAGCGTTATAGGCACTTGACTGCTCCTGCCTGGATCTCAGGCACGGAGCAGTCATTCGTCGATCGGACACCGAGGAGGCAGGTAAGGGCCCTCCCGGTGTCCTGTAAGCTGTTCGGGACGCCACGATTTCACCGCGGCGGTCCAGAACAGCCCGACTGACTAGCTAGGATAGTTTCACTTTAGAGGCGGCGGTCAGTGTTGATCGGCGATGTGTGGAATTAGCCGCGGGTCCCGGCCGTAAATATACGTCCTGCGTTGTTAAGGGGTTAAAGGCTATTGCACAAATGCTTGATTATCGCTACCAATGAAAGTAAACATCCATATGGCATGCCACTTTTCTAAGCTTAGTTCATAGTTCAACCTGGTGTGAGTTTGTGGCCTTTTATTTATTTTTATTTTTTTGCACCTTTTTCAAAAAGGGACTTTTGGTACATATTTTCAACTGCAGTGTCAAAACATGTCACTGGATTTCACATTCAGATTTTGTTAAAACCTGTCATATTTATTGTAGGCCCCAAAATGAATCACTATGTCAGGACATATTCTATGTGTCCGCCATGTTGTATGAATTCTCAGAAGGCCCCAAGTAAGTAGGCCTGAGTGGAGTTCATTGAAAGATCACAGTATCTCTAGAAATGTGTATTCCTTTAAATGTTTGCAAAGGTGTTATCTGTTCTAAGAGACATGTAGACAGAAACCAAGAGGTCTGGCAAAAAAGTCAGACAATGGTCTATTGACAGTGTTTTACAGAAACAATTGCTAAAGTCTTGAGAGAAGCAAATACTTGAGATCTTTAAATCTTAACTGTTAGCTGGGATTGAACACAATAGCTTTCATATTTACTAAGCTAGAGATACCGAGGAACTGTAAACAAAAGACATGTCCCTAAGGGTCAGTCAACAAGGTGCCGATTCAGCCAGCAAAAGGTGAAATACAAGTTAATATAAATGTTTTCATAAAACATTCCTATATATGATCTTATAATATGATCTCTTGTAGCATAAATATGCTATCTTGCCCTATTATAACAATATTGAGATTGAGACTGCTTCAGCTGCCGCCAAATAGTCATTTACGGTGCCCCGGTGCTCTCCATCGTCGTCATCACGTCGCCGCGCATGCCGGCCCGTCATCCAATAGGAGCGGCGTGCGTAATGAAGTGATGACGGCGTGACAGCGATGTACCCGGGCAGCAGAGACGTTCCAGAGTGGCGGGGACTCTGCGACCGCAATGGAGGGTGACATCCAGGGCAGTGGTGACAGGTCCGGAGAGGCGGAGACTGGTGAGTATAACTAACTTTCTATATTTAACATTGCACGGATCCCTCAACATACAATGGTTTCAACAAACGATGGTTCAATTGGAACGGATTACCATCGTATGTTGAGGGACCACTGTATTTGTTTGGGTGGATCTTTAAGACAGGAAACAAGCTAAAAGCAGGTGTAAGGAGGACAGAGGGGGAGCACTGCAAAAGGAGGCATCACAGAAGCAACACAGATCCCCATTACTGAGGCTACCTGAAGGGGAAGAGCCAGGGAGAAAGCTTTTATCCCATAAGTCATGTCTTCTCTGATAACCGGTTATGACTACAGGCGTTTCCATGGACCCCAGGCAGCCATCTTTCTTTAATCCAGAAGTAAAACTATGCCTACACTCTGTAAGATACACAGGGTTCTTATTTGATTAAGTTACCTCATTTTTAATGTGGACGGAATTATGTATAGGAGCAGACCTGGCTTATAAATAATCTCCATTATGAGATGTTAATATTAGTTTATAAGCCAAACCCCCCTGCAGATGAACGGGGCGCGTCTTATGGGAATCAATGCAATGATAATATTGCATATTAGCATAGTCTGATGGGATTTTCCTCTGCTTCACCACATGATATAATATTTCCCTCGAGGAAACATCAATTTAAGTCTTCCTAATTAGTAGCGTACTATAAATTTATATATTTAGTACCGTATCTTACCAGAGATAGTTGTGGTTTGAACTGGGCGGGGTTTACTCCCATTTTATACATGTGAAATGCCCATACGATATGTAATCTGATGATCTCTATACATAGTATTATAAATGATCTCTGAACTAACCTACTTCTGTGATTAAGTTTTAATTAATTATAAAATAACATTACTAATGTATCATTGATTTTTATCTGACATTATGTCATTGATATTCTTTATATCATTTCATTTATTATTATGGTCTGTTTTTGTTACTCTTTAATGTTAATCAATTTTAATTAATAAATGTACATATCATTTTTATAACTGCGTTATCATTTTATTATATTGCAAAGGTTACTTCTACCACTACTTCATATAACTCATATATGGGAAAATAGTCGGGCCCAGATATGGTAAATTGCATTGTTTGTATATTTTTGGCAATACATAACGGTCACAATATTTTTATTATTTTTGTGGACCATAATTAATAATTCATAACAGTTATTAACCCAACAAACCACTTATTGAAAAGGGGCATTTTTAAAAAATTTTTTAAGCTGGACAACATTTTCGTGCCAAATTACAGCCACAAAACAGCTGGGAATCCAATGATAAATCTCCCCCATAGTGGCCCAGATTTATCAAATTGTGTGAGAGAAAAAATTTAGTTATTTTTCCACAGCAACCAATCACAGCTCAGCTAACGAGCTCTGGTGAAGTGAAAGCTGAGCTGTGATTGGTTATGGGAAAATCACTCAACTTTTTCTCTCACACAGTTAGATAAATCTGGGCCACTTGTGTGTATGTATATACATATATTAAATATTTCAGCTTACCCACTGCTAACAGTAGAAGGCAGGTAAATCCCTTAAAGCAAACGCAAAGATGTTGCCAGTAACTGGTTTAACATTCATGCCATAAAAGAGCGTACACCCTGTTCCAAATTATTATGCAAATTCTATTTAAGTGTCACAAAGATTAAATATTTAGTTTTTCAGTTTAACTCATGAATGGCATTGTGTCTCAGGGCTCTTTTGATCACTGAAAACAATCTGACACCTGTGATAATTAGATTGCCAGGTGAGCCCAATTTAAGGAAAAACTATTAAAGGTGGATGTTCCACATTATTAAAGGAGAACTCCAGAGTATAAAAATTGTCGCCCACAGTAAAAAAATTTAAAGATGTACATACCTTCCTCCGCTCCGCCGTGATCCTCTTCCTGGTTGCCTGTGGTCGGAGAGTCTTACTGCGCTCAGCCAATCACCAGCCGAAGCGAAGTCCGACTCGGCCGGCGATAGGCTGAGCGGCAGCGTGATGTTTTCGGCCCCGGCAGCAGGTGCCAGTGTAGTGAAGAATTTTGTGTCCTGAAGCGTTCTCACACTGCCGCTCAGCCTATCGCCGGCCGAGTCGAACTTCGCTGCGGCTGGTGATTGGCTGAGCGCAGTATGATTCTCCGACCACCGGCAACCAGGAAGTGGATCGCAACGGAGACTGGAGCCGGTTACCGGAGGCCCCGGGGGAGCGGAGGAAGATATGTACATCTTTATTTTTTTACTGCCGGCAGTATGGGCAACAATTTTTATACTCTGGAGTTCTCCTTTAAGCAGAACACCATTTTCAAGCAATATGGGGAAGAAAAAGGATCTCTCTCTGCTGCCGAAAAGAGTGAAAAAGTTCAAAGCCTTGGACGAGGTATGAAAACATTAGATATTTCATGAAAACGTAATCGTGATCAATTGAGGAAGATTTCTGCCAGATCTATGCATCGGATCAAGAGAGCAGCTGCTAAAATACCATTACATAGCAGCAAACAGATATTTGAAGCTGCTGATGCCTCTGGAGTCCCACAGACATCAAGGTGTAGAGTCCTCCAGAGTCTTGCAATTGTGCATAAACCTAAGTACATGAAGGCTAGTTTTCAAACAGTCCTGTTCACTGATGAGTGCCGTGCAGCCCTGGATGGTCCAGATAGATGAAGTAGTGGATGGTTGGTGGACGGCCACCCTGTTCCAGTGGTCATGTTTTTGGCCGGAATCATGGTAAGAGTGCTGGTCGGTCCCTGATGGTGTAAAGATGACCTCTGCAAAGTATTTGGAGTTTCTGAATGACCACTTTTTTCCCTGGTACAGAAGGAAGAACTATCCTTTCCATAATAAAATCATCTTCATGCATGACAATGCACCATCTCATGCTGCAAAGAATACCTCCGCATCAATGGCTGCCATGCTGATAAAAGGAGAGAAAGTCATGGTGTGTCCTCCATCCTCCCCTGACCTCAATCCTATTGAGAACCTTTTGGAGCATCCTCAAGCAAAAGATCTAGTGTCATGGACGTAAATGTTGGCACCCCTGAAATTTTTCTAGAAAATGAAGTATTTCTCACAGAAAAGGATTGCAGTAACACATAAAGTAAGGTTTGCAGTAACACATGTTTTGCTATACACATGTTTATTCCCTTTGTGTGTATTGGAACTAAACAAAATAAGGGAGGAAAAAAAGCAAATTGGACATAATGTCACACCAAACTCCAAAGATGGGCTGAACAAAATTATTGGCCCCCTTTCAAAATTATGAAAAAATAAGATTGTTTCAAGCATGTGATGCTCCTTTAACCCCTTAAGGACGCAGCCCTTTTTCACCTTAAGTACTGAGCCCTTTTTCGCAATTCTGACCACCGTCACTTTACGAATTAATAACGCGAAAACGCTTTTACCGAATATTCTGATTCTGAGAGTTTTTTGTGACATATTCTACTTTATTTTGGTGGTAAATTTTCGGCGTTACTTGCATCCTTTTTTGGTGAAAAATCCCAAAATTTCATGAAAATTTTGCATTTTTCTAACTTTGAAGCTCTCTACTTGTAAGGAAAATGGATATTCACAATAAATCTTATTTTTCTTCACAAACACAATATGTCCACTTTATGTTGGCATCATAAAATGGACATATTTTTGCTCTTTGAAAAAATTAGAGGGCTTCAAAGTAGAGCAGCAATTTTCAAAAATTTCATGAAAATTGCTAAATCTGAAGTGACATGTTACAGAACTACAACTCCCAGCATGCCTTTGGCTGTCTGGGCATGCTGAGAGTTGCAGTTTGGCCTTCCTAGTGGTTGCCACAGTAAAGATTGTTTTACTTTCACTTTCAATTCCCCCCACACCGTCGATTCCCTACCTGAGCAAGTATCCAGCAGGCTCCAGCGAAGATCTTGGGTCCCCAGGCATCTTCTTCCCAGATCCCCTCGACATCCAGGGGCAGGCAGAATGGGGGTTGCCATGGCAACCCCCTGTCCTGCGCTGCCATTGGTCAGAACTCCGTTAAATGTTAAAATGTTTAAAAAGCTAAAATGTTGTTAAAAGTTTGATTGAAATAGCAGTAAATATGCTGAAAACACAACAAATGACAATTTTCAGTTCTTTACAAACTATAAAGTGTTTTGAAACTTACTGTGCGTAATTGGAACAGTGCATTGTAAGTTAATGTTTAAAAAAAAAATACTGTTATCATTAGGAGGTTTGTTCAATAAAATTTCAATTGTACTTTTAATAGTTGATAATATGAAAATGATGCTGTTATTTACATCAATTATTTAGGTAAATGACAAAAATATAATTTACATAATAATTTGGAACAGGGTGTAGCATTGAGTTTGGAACATCCAAAGAATGCAGCCTTTTCTTTACATCCAGGAACATGGCTCTTTTTCTTCCAAACATCTGCTGAATAATCTGGAAAAAAGGAGAGAACATGGCAACCCACAGCAGTTGCCCCTCCTGAACTTAAGGATGACATCGCTATCTTGACACCTAACTGTAGGTGCATACCATTACAAGGATACCCAATTTATGCAGGATTTTTTTTCCCTTTTATATCTCAGTTACAATAATTATTACTTCATTGTATAATTACAATCAATATTGCTATCAATATCTTCACACATTATTAAAAAAAATTTAACCCCCCCCCCCCCCTTAACAATTCCAAATTTGGGTCCAGTGCCCTGTCCAACCCTTTTCACCCGCGTTCATACAAACTCTTTGTATTGATAGACACCCCCCCCCCCCCCCCCCCCATTTTTTTTCTTCCCTTCCCTTAATTTACACCTGAGAGGAAGGAGAGGAGAAAAAAAACACAACTCCTCCCCTCATTTTCACTCATTTTCCAATTTCCAGTTTGGGACCTGCCACACCGTTCATCGCCTCCGCCTTTCATTTTCACAACTTTCCTTTTTCCCTTTTTCCAATTTCTTATTATTTCCAATATATATGTCATTAATTGTATTACATAAAATTTAGCTTACTCCCCTTGCCAGAAAGAGATGGTACCTTTTTCTTGCAACCATCCTTTCTGATTCACTCGTGATCTATTGATATGTTTATCACACATCTCCAGGATCAACAAGCTCGGGGAGAAACTACTATTTAAAAACAGACAGTGAGGGAGCCGTTCACAGAAGCGTTAGATCTGCAGACCTGTCAATCATGAAGTGGGTCCATGACGTAGGTGATGACGAGTGGACACAGCCGGGCTGGTATGTATCCCAGGAGGCAGTTTTTTGACTGGCTTTTTTCAGAATGAAATACAGAAATTTTTTAATTAAAGCAATTGCAAAACCTATTGGTTTTGCTTTCTTTACAACATATCAAAAGTTTTTATATCTGACAGTGCCCATTTAAGCATTGTTTTTGTCCCTTCTACCTGATTGTCCTCTTTTGTCTCCTCCTCAGAATTTTCCACTACTATTTTCTTTTCCAACTCTTGCTGGCCCATCTTTTCACCTTTAGTCACTGGAGATCTAAAAAAAAAATTCCATTGAACTTCCACCTGCCGCTCCCTCTCCCTTCTCCTTTTGATGAGTCGATGTCCAACTTCCTGACATGCGGTTGGGTGCCGAATCGTCTTTCCCTGAATTCTTCTTGCCTCCCAATATTATGCTTCCAGAGACCAATTATTTAATCTACACTTGCCTATACTCTCACCCTACCCTCACCTTTCCACCAGGTTTCCTTAAGATATTAACACAATAACTGCGTACATCCGGGGATTTGAAAAATACACTATCTAACCCCCCAAATTAAATGTGAGGTCATGTAAATCAGATATTTAGTATTCCAGTACATAAACATTCTGTAAGTGACACCAAAGAGAGGGAAAAAAAACACAGTAATTATGATTATTAGTTATTAATGGAGATGTCCTTGGTTCACACAATTTGCAAAGGTAGATATTGAGACCCCAGAGTCCGGTATTTACATAATAGAGCTCCAAAAATTTCCAACACCACAGTTCAGTTATAAAAGTGGGAGCTAAAAATAACAAGTTAGTTTGTTAATTATTAATGGAAGAATCCTTAGGTAGTGCAAAAAAGATTTTTTAAAACGACTTAATCTTGATTATAGACCTCAAAAAGTTCCTGCATAGGCTGAGTCTCAGCATTAGTCTCCAGCAATAGAATACCACAGCCTTTGAAATAGAGCAGCTCTCAGATTTCCATTCAGTAATCCAAACAAAGTGCCCCCCCCCATTTATAAATAGTCAGCTCCAGCAATGTATATAATATTTCAGTTATTCCAAATCTTAGAAATTATTTATCCACTGTATACTGGAGCTCAGCTCCTCTTTATCACTCCCGTCTCTGGGCTCGTCTCCGGCCTCGTCTTCTCCACTCCGAGAGATCCAGCATCCCACGTGGGTCGCAGCCCCTTCCACACACGTTCCGCTCTGCTTTTCGCCGGATTACCACCACCTCGCCTCCAGCCGACACCTCTCTCCTTCGTCCTGTCTCCCTCTCTCCCCCACTCTGGTCATGCACCCTCCACTTCCCATGGTACCACACAGACCGCTCCTGGGGCTCCACAGCAGCAGCCACCTCCTAACATGCCCAGCTGCAGCACTCAGGTAACAGGGATCATTTCACCAGCTGGCTATGCCGGTGATTAGAGCGGTGTCTCACACACGTCTGCTCACATGCTCCTCCCCCCAAGTAGGTTTTATTTTATTTTACTACTTAAAAACAATTATAACTACATGCACCAAAAATTGTCATCTTCTGACCCCTATAGTTTTTTTTTTTTTAATTCCGCATACTGGGCTATATTCTAGTTTTTATTGGTACCATTTTTGTTTTGATGGGACTTTTTGATGCTTTTTATACCACATATAATTTTTTTTATTACATCATTTTATTTTAAAAAAAAAAGGTAAATGGGGGGACCACAGCAGCTCCACGCGTTCCGCCGCTATCTGCGGCTTCCTGCGGCTTGACTCCTGAGGAAGCCGCAGATAGCGGCGGAAAGCGTGGAGCTGCTGTGGTCCCCTGTCCTGGTGAGGTATCCCTGGGTCACACATTTATATTTGTGATCAGTGATATATATCTTTTTCCCTTGTTTGGGCTCTTGATTATTCTCAGTTTATTTTCTGATATATTGTCAAAAATTTTTTTTCATTGCCCGTACGGATATAGGTTTCTACCTCCCTGTGTGTTGGGACACCCACCAGGGACCATTGTTGGTCTGGCAGGGGGCCTTAGGTGTTTTTGTAGGGCTACAGCCCTCCACCTGATTTATGTATGTGTTTTTAAGTGGTTTTAAATTTTGGTGTTGCTGCCTTATGTATTAGTATTAATAAAGATGTGTATATTTTCTGTATGATTTCTGGTGTGCGTCTTCTATAGTGGTTACTCCTTCCTCCTTTAAGTATAGTCACTGCTTAACCACTGACTGCACCCGCCTATGATTGTGGTGCCCATCCTTATCTTTTTTGCATAGCTTTACACTCACTCCACAATTAGTCTTAGAGAACCCGTCACCCTTTCTAATATCCTGATCATGGCACTTCCTACAACGGTCCTGCAACAGGGGAAGCAGACCATCCTCAATGTCACTGATATGCTCCTCCGCAACAGAGCTGCAGTACCAGGTGGTTAAAGGAGTATTCTACTGCAGACTATTCCCACTCCATTGTGCCTGGGTTAAAAAAAAATAGGAAACAAACTTTCACTCACCTTCCTGTGTTTCCTTGGAGTGCCGATACAGCTGATCGGTCCCCCAGTCCCCAAAAAAATGCTATTTTGTAAATTTTGGGGGCTTCCGAATTCTAAATAGTGCACTTTTCGGTAAAAATGACACCATATATTTAGTCTGTAGGTCCATATAGTTACAATGATAATCAATTTATGTATGCTTTTTTTTTTATTTTACTACTTTAAATTATAACTACATGCACCAAAATTAGTATGTTTAAAATTGTCATCTTCTGACCCCTATAACTTTATTTTTCCATATATGGGACGATAGAACGGCTAATTTTTTGCGCTGTAATCTAAGGTTTTTATCGATACCATAATTGTTTAGATGGGACTTTTTGATCGATTTTTATACATTTGTTTATGGTATACAATGTGACCAAAAATACGCAATTTTGGAACTTTGGAATTGTTTTTACGTGTATACCATTAACCGTACGGTTTAATTAACATTATATTTTTATAGTTCTGACATGTTTATTTTTGTTTACATATATATTAACCCCTTCCCGCAAATGGACGTGTATACACATGTACGTTGGCATGGTGATAGAAACGTCATCACAGCTGTTCTGAACAGCTGACCGATGACACTATGCAGCTGGGGACCAATCATAATGGTCCCCTGCTGCTGATCGTTGTCGTTGGCCAGTCAGTAAGTGACTGACCAAGGACACGGACTTGCGGAGTTTGTGGCGGTTCCGGGCTGATCGAGTCTCTGGTGACCCGATCGCCCAGAAAATAGGGATGATTAGAGCTGTCAGAGACAGCCCCGATCATCCTGAGGGATAGGAGCACCGCTGCCACCTCGCTCCTATCCCCTGTGATTGGTCGGTGTTTGGGGGCGGGGGTCAAAGTTGAAATGCCCGCTCTGCCCGCCCCTGGATGTCGGCGCAGAGCGGGGGGAAGATGGCGGCGGGTACCGGGACTGGCGATCGCGGAAGGCAGCGGCGGGACCGGCAGGGGCAGCAGTAGAGGTAAGTGACCTTCACTGCTGCCTTCCAGGAGTTGCCAAACTATAACTCCCAGCAAACCCAGACAGCCAAAGGCTGTCTGGGTATGCTGGGAGTTGTAGTTTTGCAACATCTGGAGGGCCACAGTTTGGAGACCACTGTGTCCAAACTGTAGCCCTCCAGATGTTGCAAAACTACAACTCCCAGCATGCCCAGCCAGTCCATGAATGCTGGGAGTTGTAGTTCTGTAACATCTGGCCCTTCAGATGTTGCAGAACAACAACTCCAAGCATGCCTGCACAGTCTGGCCATGCTGGGAGTTGTAGTTTTGCAACATCTGGAGGGCTACAGTTTGGACACCACTGCACAGGGGTCTCCAAACTGTGGCCCTCCCGATGTTGCAAAACTACAACTCCCAACATGTCCTTCTGCTGTTGTAGTTTTGCAACAGCTGGAGGATCACTGGTTGGGAAACACTGAGTTAAGTAACAAACTCTGTGTTTTGCAACCAGTGTGCCTCCAGCTGTTGCAAAACTGCAACTCCTAGCATGCACAGACAGCCAAAGGGCATGCTGGGAGTGTTAGTAGTGTGACTCCAGCTGTTGCATAACTACAAGTCCCAGCATGCCCTTCAGTTGTCACTGCATGCTGAGAGTTGTAGTTTTTGCAACAGCTGAAGGCACACTGGTTGCGAAACACTGAGAGTTTGTTACCTAACTCAGTGTTTCGCAACCAGTGTGCCTCCAGCTGTGGCAAACTACAACTCCCAGCATGCACTGATAGGCCATACATGCTGGGAGTTGTAGATTTGCAACAGCTGGAGGTCCCCCCTGTCCCCCCTCCCTATGTGAATGTACAGGGTACATGCACACGGTTGGGTTTACAGAGAGTTTCAAGTTTGAGATGGAGCAAATTTTCCACCGCAGCTCAAACTGCCGGCGGGAAACTCGCTGTGAACCCGCCCATGTGAATGTATCCTAAAAACACTACACTACACTTACACAAAATAAAAAGTAAAACACTACATATGCACATACCCCTACACAGTCCCCCCAACCCCAAATAAAAAATGTCTCGTATGACACTGTTTCCAAAACGGAGCCTCCAGTTGTTGCAAAACAACTCCCAGTATTATTGCCGGACAGCCATTGACTGTCAAGGCATGCTAGAAGCTTTGCAACAGCTGGAGGCACCCTGTTTGGGAAACACTGCCGTACGGTAAATTTGGTATTGGAGGCAAGTCTAATTCTTGCATCCAGGTCCGTCCCTATGCAAATCCCTAATTTAGGCCTCAAATGCACATGGCGCTCTCTCACTTCAGAGCCCTGTTGTATTTCAAGGCAACAGGTATTTCCATACTCGGGAGAAATTGCCAAATACATTTTGGGGAGCATTTTCTCCTATTACCCCTTTTAAAAAATTTAACATTTAGGGGAAAACCAGCATTTTAGTGAAAAAAATGAATTATTTACATATCAAACTTTAACGAAACGTCGTCAAAAACCTGTGGGGTGTTAAGGCTCACTGGACCCCTTGTTACGTTCCTTCAGGGGTGTAGTTTCCAAAATAGTATGCCATGTGTTTTTTTTTTTGCTGACCTGGCACCATAGGGGCTTCGTAAATGTGACATGCCCTCCCCAAAACCATTTCAGAAAAACTCACTTTCCAAAATCCCATTGTCACTCCTTCCCTTCTGAGCCCTCTACTGCATCCGCCAAACACTTTATATCCACATATGAGATATTTCCTTACTCAAGAGAAATTGGGTTACACATTTTGGTTCGATTTCTCTCCTTTTACCCTTTGTAAAAATTCTAAAACTGGGTCTACAAGAACATGCCAGTGTAAAAAATAAAGATTTTGAATTTTCTCCTTCACTTTGCTGCTATTCCTGTGAAACACCTAATAACTTTTCACACACTGATAGCAACACCGCAGGAGAAATGCTAGCACAGGCTTCCAGTATCCGTAGTTTCAGGTGCTGCACATCTCGTATCTTCACAGCATAGACAATTGCCTTCAGATGACCCCAAAGATAAAAGTCTAAGGGGGGTCAGATCAGGAGACCTTGGGGGCCATTCAACTGGCCCACGAGGACCAATCCACTTTCCAGGAAACTGTTCACCGAGGAATGCTCGGATCTGACACCCATAATGTGGTGGTGCACCATCTTGCTGGAAAAACTCAGGGAACGTGCCAGCTTCAGTGCATAAAGAGGCAAACACATCATCATGTAGCAATTTTGCATATCCAGTGGCCTTGAGGTTAAGTAAACCCGTACTTGTCCTGTTGCTCCAAGTTGGTGCCTGTCACTTTCTCTGTGCATTGTCCTGCTGGCTGGCTGCATATTGTGACTGTACCCATCTATGTGCATAATGCACAATAGTAGTATATATAGCAGCTCCCCCCAAGCCCACCAAGTCGAGCACAGAGCCGGGTGCGGATTGCACCCCAAACTTTGCAAACAGAAAATAGGAAGAACTCCAGCTGAATGCAGATCAATGTGCCATCTTTATTGCTCGGAGCTACATGGATAACAGGTAAAACAGGATGTGAAGCGTGTTGGCCAGGTGCTGGCCTTACTTATGAGTAAGGCCAGCACCTGGCCGAAACGCGTCACATCCTGTTTTACCTGTGATCCATGTAGCTCCGAGCAATAAAGATGGCACATTGATCTGCATTCAGCTGGAGTTCTTCCTATTTTCTGTTTACATCTCTGTGCATACTACCAATAATAGCTGCCAAAGGTGCCTGTTATAGTTTGTGTGCATAATACCACTAACAATTGCAAGTGATGTCTGTTATACTCTCTGTGCACACTACCACTAAAAGCTGCAAATAGTGCCTACTGCCATCTCTGTGCATACCGTTGCCTTGAGAGTTACCAACGGTGCTTGTCCTCAGCTTTATGCGTTATCCCACTGTAAAACTGCCTACCATCTCTGTGTATACTATTGTGGAAAGTTGCAACCAATGCAACGTTATTCTTTAAGTGCAGCTAAAAGCTGCAACCAGGACAGTTATATTCCCTGTGCATTAAACTGCTTAAAGGGGTCCTCTGCCCCTAGGCATCTTATCCCCTATTCAAAGGACAGGGGATAAGATGTCTGATCGTGGGGGTCCCACCGCTGGGAACCCCCACGATCTTGCATTCTTTAAGAACACCGGTTGCGGCGACGGAAACTCATGAAATCACAGGGCCATGCCCTCTCGTGACTTCACGCCACACCCCTAAATGCAATGCTATGGGAGGGGGCATGGCGACCATCACTCACCCTCCCGTAGGCTTGCATTGATAGGGGGGGGGGGTTGACGTCACGAGCCTTTGGCGCCGCATCGCCAGACATCCTGCATGGAGCAAAGTTCACTCTGAGCACCGGATAACGGAGGGGGTCATAGGGGTCCCAGCGGCAGGACCCCTGCTCAATCAGACATCTTATCCAGGGGATAGGATTCTAGGGGTGGAGTACCCCTTTAAAGCTGTCAACATGGCCTGTTGTATTCTCTGTGCATAAGAATGCTAAAGCTACTAAGAGTGCCTGCAATAATACAGCTCACAGCTGCTAATGGTGCCTAGTGTGGTTTCTATGCATACTACTGCTGAAGGCTGCCAACAGTGACTGTTACCATCTCTGTGAAATATGCACATCCTATTGTGGAGGGCTGCACGTTGTTACTTTTATCGCTTTTGCGCATACTACTGCTGACAGCTGCCAAAAGTGGTCACTATGTAGGTCCCGGCGATGACCAGGGCTTCCCATAAGAAATCTGGGCAGAGAGAAAGAGACCGCTTTTCACAGACTGGCACTGGAACTACCTCAATGCAGCGTGGCAGGATAGCTAAGAAGCAGCAGGAGGTTGCTGCATGTTTTGAGCGCTTTGCCCTGAATCCTCCATCACCATGGTAGCGCTTCTGCAGATCCCCTCAAAGATTATGGGGTCTTTCCACAAAACATCCCTACTGAAACTGCCATCTCTCTGCCTCCTACACCACCAGACATTACAGAGGATGGGGGCTCTGTGTCATCTGTTATTTGTTAAACCAACTCTGGCTGCTGTATTTGCTGAAATAAGAAGATGTAACTCTACTCTCTCTTGATGGTACAAGTAGGCACAGTACAGTCTAATATTTTGCTTATCTTTCATGGTTATTAAAAAAGTCACAGACCGTATTTCTGCTACAGAGGGGTGCATTAGTGACCTTAAAGATGCCATGCCTCCCTTGGTATGAGACATTCAGTGCCAGGACCAGGACATTGTGTTCTTAAAGGCCACAGCTAATGATTTTTAAAATAGCCGTCGTAGAAATAATGTACGGATTATAGGTCTGACGGCTGTATTCCTACAGAATATGTGGAGAGCTAGTTGAAAGACCTGTTTGGCACCTTTTAACCTTACCCCGCTGTATGCTGTGTGCCAAGGCCTAGGTTTGTAAAGCTGCTGCATTATAGAGACAGAGATGCTATACTCAGGTTCTCTTGGGAACCGATTACCATGTCCCATACTTTTTTCCAGATTATTAGTCTGATGTTCAGAAAAAGAAAGCCACATTTCTGGATATGAAGTAAAGGCTGCGTTCTCTTGAAGTTCCATACTTGATGCTGTACCCTGCTTGGCTCCCTGTGGCTGCTATGGGGGCCACGCACTTCTTTGATGGTGATTTATCTGGGACACTGGTGTAGAATAATAAAAAACAAAAAGCACTCCATAGTGCATTACCATGAGGATGGGTAGAATGCTAAATGTACATTTGTACCTATAGGAAATATGTAGAAAAGGACAGGCGTCCTGCACTCACCGCGTAAAACCTGGTCAAACAGCTCCCATTTCGGGCTGCTCCTCCGGTAGGGTCTTCAAGACAGCGTGGGGTGCTCAGAGGCGACTGCCGATGGTTTCACGCATAGGAATGCGCTTCGTCTGGCCTCGTTTACGTCATCGCGCTATGCGAAAGATATAGTGCAGCTGATGAGGTCATGTGACCATAAGTGAGCTCACACCGGAGCCAGTGAAGAAGAAAAAGCAAACTAATACCGCATGCAAAACAAATAAAGAGGCTTTTCACTGGTAAGTATATCTATACTTGTAACTACCTGAGCAAAAATTTACTGATTATTCCTCTACAGAAAAGGGGAGAGATCCAGCCGGTCATTTAACCCTAACAGTCCCTGAGCCTCCAGGCGTAGGGCTTCTGCTTGTAACAGCGCCCTACGTCTGTCTCCTCCATTCACATCCCGAGGGGTTAATTCCAAACCACCAAATCTCAGGGAGTTACAGTCACTGTTCTGATGCAATTGCATGTGATTAACAAAACTTGGGGAGCCTCCTCCTTTCCATACTGAATAAAGTTGTTCTCTAATTCTCAATCGTAATTGTCTTTCCGTTTTTCCTACATAAAAAAAGTTTGCAGCTGCAGATCATAAAGTACACAACAAAGGTACTACGGCAAGTTATGAGATTTTTTACTGTATAATTAAATCCTCCTAGATTTCCTGCTGAAGTATTTATAGTGAGGGGACATTGGGGACAGGCGCCGTTTCTTATTGCCTTTGAGCGTACTGGACGAGAGCCATGATTTATTGGAGTTATTCTTGTATTTGGTATCTTGTTTTTTCAAATAATCTGCAATAGTGCAGTTTTTTCTAAATGTCCCTATGGGTCTATTTTTCACGGTTGTTGCAATATCTGAATCAGCTAGTAACAAATGCCAGTTCCATGTGATGGCTGTTCTGATGGTACCATTTAGAGGACTATTTTTGAAAGCAAAAACGTCATTCTTAGCCAACACTGGTTTATTTTTGGATAACAGGCTCACCCTATCTTTAGACGAAGCTCTCCTATACGCTTTGGAAAGCACATGATTGGGATACTGCCGTTGTCTAAATCTTTTTAGTAGATCCTCAGCTTGATCCACGTAATCAGAGTCCTTACAATTGTTCCTCTTCAAACGTAACAGGTGGCTAAACTGGATTGCATTTTTCACATTCACAGGGTGGGAACTCCCTTAGTGTAATAGAGCATTTTTCGCTACTTCTTTTCTGAACCCTTGAGCTTTCAGTTGATTGTTCTCAACAAACAACCGCAAATGAAGAAACTCTAAACTTTCCCCCCAATCCCCACTGGTAAATGCCATATTCATCAAATTTACCTTGAGGTATGCTACAAAGTTATTAAAGGTTTCCTGAGACGCGTCCCATACAATCAATGTGTCATCCATATACCTCCAAAATGCTCTGATGGAACTCATGAACGGATTGGAGGTAATGAACACACAATCCTTTTCAAAAACAGCGAGATATAAATTTGCGTAAGAACAGGAGGTGTCCCTTCGCATTGTCTGAACCACTGGTTATTGTACTTAAAAGTGTTATTGCTGAGGATAAAGTGTAGTGCTTCGCATATGAACCTGCTGAAACCTACCGACTTGTCTGTAATAGTCAGCACCCTGTGGATTGCCTGTACACCCGCATCATGCAGGATGCGGGTGAACAGTGCCTCCACATGAATAGAGGCCAGAACAAAAGAATCCTCCCACTGAAAATCTTATACAAATCTTAACACATCACTTATATCCTTCAGGTAAGTCGGGATCGAAGACAGAAGTGGTCTCAGGGCCCAATCAACGTACTTAGACAGGTACTCAGTCACCAAACCCACCCCCGCAACAATAGGTCTTCCGGGGGTGGTTCGGGACTTATGCACCTTGGGCAACAAGTACCAACTGGGGTCTCTAGGAGTTAACGGTATAAGTCTCTCAGCCAATTTCATGTCTAGTACTCCTACGTCCACATAATGTCGTAGAAACACAGCTGGCGATCTGCCTCTTGCTTGTACTGACTTTTCGACCACACTACAACGCTACCCCCCTTGTCCACTCTGGACACTACTAGATCTTCCCTAGAAGATAACCAATCAAGACCCTTAACATCATCAGTGGACAGATTTTTGGACGCTTGGGGGTATATGAGTGCCTTAATGTCTTTCCTCACTGCTTTAACAAACAGATCGATGGGGCTCGCTGGTGTCAAAGGGGGATTGAACGAAGAAGGGACTCCACCTGCGAAGCGCTCTACACTCGGGACCTCTAAATATTCCAGGGGTAATTCATCAGATGTTAAATTAGCTAAGAGTCTGGGGAACCTCATGTCTTCGGTGCTTAAGCCCTTACCAGGAATGAAGCCTAGTGGACCGATAGAACAGGGACTAGCACTATCTGATGGAATTGGGGGGGCCTTTGCTATTATTGTTGGCAAAAAAAAATGTCAGATTCATCTTGCGTGCTGCTTTAAATAAATCGACCTTGAACGCCACATAATCAAAATTCTCCATTATGCCATAATTAAGACCCTTAGATAGCACTTTGATTACATTCTGTGGGAGAACCACGTCTGTCAGGTTCTACACCAAAATGCCCTCCTCTACTCTCTCAAGTTACTCCTTTCCGTTTCTGTGACCACCTGCCTCGAGGGACATCTTCCCCCCCCCTCCTCGTCTCCCTACTAAAGGGGGTGCCTGAGTGTTAAAACTGCTTGAGGCTGACTCTCTGTTCCCCTCATCAAAGGCACTGGCGTCGGACTCAGTCGTCCAAAAGTCCTGGCTCCTCCGCCCTCTATTATGTCTCCTCCTAAAATTCCTGCCGCCATTTTTCTTGGTGTTTTTATGTGAGCTCCAGGAAAAAACATTGTCCGTCTCATAATCCCGTTTGTCACGGACAAATTTATCACGTTTAATCTCCTTTATCTCAATTTGTAATAATGCTCCTTTTCTCTCCAGGTTCTTAAAAAATAGGCTAGCCTGACTTTCAGATACTCTCCTCCAATATTCTAATTTAGATATACAAAGATCCTCAGTTAATCTCACATATTCTATTTGATGCTGCTCTAATACAATTTCCACCAAGGTAAGTGCATGTTTCATGTGAGCTTGCTTCCAGGCATATACAAATTCCTCACTGTCCAAAAACTGGGAAGGAAACTTATAATTCCTCAGACCTCTGGGGGCCTGGGGACCTCTGGGGGGCCCTGATTCCAAATATGCCTGCAAGGAGTTAATGGACCACAACATTTTTGCCTCTATTTCAACCAAAGAAGTGATTCTGTGCTCAAGTGTTTTCGTGCTGATTAACTGCAACTCGTACTGTGTATTGCAGGACGAGAAAAAGGCCCCTGCATCTTTCCTCCCTGTATCCGGGATCTGGCTCCCACCTACAGCTCCTTCGTCTGTATCCATAACTGATATGGCCAGGTACCGTGCTCAACTTAAACAGGAAAACATGCAAGTGTGAACAAAATCCAATCAAAAAAAAGCAAACAGTGGCACCTATACCTTCAGCCCTCACACGAGATGGATATACTCATGCTAGGTAGGAGACCAGAGCAACCAAACACGGCGGTGCTAGGACAATTCAAACCGAAGTCATCAATAGGAAATATATAGAAAAGGACAGGCGTCCTGCACTCACCGCGTAAGACCTGGTCAAACAGCTCCCATCTCGGGCTGCTCCTCCGATAGGGTCTTCAAGACAGCGTGGGGCGCTCAGAGGCGACTGCAGGCGGTTTCAATTCGGTTTTTGTAAATTTGCACCTACCTACCCTTCCAAAGCACAACTTTGGAATCAGCGTATATAAATATGATGTGGCATCTCTGCCTGATCACTATCTTATTCAAGTAAAGGTGCCGGTGGTAGATGACGCTGGTGAGGGTTGCCCTTTATGGAGGTTGAACCCGTTCTGGTTGCAATTGCTTTCTACTTCAGAGATAATATCTCTTCAGCTCACCAAGTTTCATACTTTAAAGCTAGTTAGACTTCGGTTATCCACGGTCAGGGATTTCCTTAAAGGGGTACTCCGGTGCTTACACTTTATCCCTTATCCAAAGGATAGGGGATAAGATGCCTGATCGCGGGAGTCCCGCAGCTGGGGACCCCCGGGATCATGCACGCGGCACCCCATTTGTAATCAGTCCCCGGAGCGTGTTCGCTCCGGGACTGGTTACCGTCGACCGCAGGGCCGGCGGCGTGATAGCTAAGCACCGGAGTACCCCTTTAATGCATAAGTCATGTGTAATGTCCATTTGTGTTTTTGTATTTTTCTGTTTTGGTGTCTATTCAGACACTAGTTTTGTGCCTATATCAGTTTTCTTTGCTATTCTCCCTGGCTGGGGAATAGTTAATGCTCTGAGCCAATTGCAACTCGGATGTGGCTATTTAAACCAGAGCTCTCCTGCACTCTGTGCTGGTTATTTGGGCATTTGTGCTACTCTGACTAT
The DNA here is from genome assembly GCF_029499605.1 of Hyla sarda. NCBI lineage: Eukaryota > Metazoa > Chordata > Amphibia > Anura > Hylidae > Hyla > Hyla sarda. Next base: position 184,546,842 of record NC_079193.1, read on the forward strand.
GACTGTTTTAGACATTGTTTGTTAATATCTGAGTTTTACCATGGTTTAATATTCCTGTTCGGTATAGATTTTAGTCTGCTTGGTTTTTAGTACATTTGTCGGTTTTTAGGATAATGTATGTCTGTTCTGCTTTACCTTGTAATATCTTTGTCTGTGTTCACACTGTGAGTACTAAAGATCAAGTCATTAAGAACCCCCAATAGACACACCGTAGGGTTAAATACAAAGGGAAGTCTAGATGATCACCCAAGAAACCCATCACCTCCTTCCAGGAGGCTGCAATCACAGGACAATCCCATACTGCATGCAAGAAGGTACCAACTTCCACGGAACATCTAAAACAAAGGTCGGATGGGGAAAATCCAAAAGCTTAGGCTTAACAGGGGTATAGTACAACCTCAAAACATATCTAGATGGGATCAACATCTCTCTGCTACTGACCACAGTTGCATAATACAAGCTCTCCACTTCCTTCCACTGACTCTCCGACAAGTCCGGGATATCGGCCATCCATTTAGAAAAGGCCAGGGGAAAAGGAGAGGGCCCCAATGACTGGAGAAGGGCATAGGACTGGGTTAGAGGTTTGGAGAGATCCATGGTGCCCAAGAGAAGCTTCACCTCAGAGAAAGCGGGGGTAAAAGTCGGGGAGCCAAACTGCCCTTAACCGCGTGTTGAAGCTGAGAATATTTAAACATGGCAGTCCCGGGGACGCCACAGCGTTCCCGCATCTCCACAAAGGCCAGGAAAACCTGGTCCTCCCGGAGCAAGTGGGTCACAAATTTAACTCCATGAGCACCCCAAAAACCGGCCTGCTGTAACCCAGGCAGGTGAGACAAATGAACGTTCCCCCACAAGGGTGCCCTAGGAGATACCAGAGTCAGTGGAAATTTACTCGACACCATGGACCAAACCTTAGCCACAGAGGGGTAGGGAGGAGGAGCCAGAGTGATACCTGTAGAGTGTATTGGTCAGAGCTTCATATGATCCCATAAGCACAACAGCCAGGGCTGTCGCCGAGTTCAACAAATCCAGGCCGATCCACCACGCTGCATAGACCAACTGGGAGTCAAAAAAATTGTTATACACATCAGGGGCAGCTAAGCCACCAAGCCACTTGGGGGCCTGGAGAAGGGCCCGACCGAGTCTGGGAGGCTTTCCCTGCCAATAGAAGGATCCCAGAGCACTGCATAGCGCATTAAAATACCTCTTGGGGGGAATGACAGGGGACAGGTGAAATAGATATAGAAATTTAGGAAGGTAAATAATTTTAAAGATATTGATCCTGCCTGCCAGGGAGAGGGGGAGTGCAGACCATGTGAGCAGTCGTTCCACAGTGGAGTGCAATAGTGGCTCCAAGTTAAGAGGCATATAGTCTAACAAGGACGGAGTAACCTCCACTCCCAAATAGCGAAAATGAGGAACCACCGGCATCCCAGCCGGAAGAGAGGGCGGAAGGGGGACCCCAGAAGAGAGTGCCATCAGGGAGGATTTATCCCAGTTAACCTGCAGGCCTGAGATCACACCAAAACGGTTAAGTAAGTCCATAAGGGACAATAGGGAACCCTCAGCATCTGCCATATATACCAAAGTATTATCTGCGATAAGGGAAACCTTTTCTACAATGGACCCCCTGGGAATACCACATATATCCGGGTCCCTCCATATGGCCGCTGCCAACGGCTCTATTGCAAGTGCAAATAAAAAGGGAGAAAGAGGACAACCATGTTTCGTCCCCCATCCCAAGGAGAATGGGGCCGAAATGTCCAAATTAGTACGGATCCGGACCCTAGGCTTATCCTACAGCAGTCAAACCCAGACACAAAAGCGGGGACCAAACCCAAACGACCCCAACACCTCCCAGAGATAAGGCTTCAAAACAGAGTCAAAGGCTTTATATATATCTAGGCTCAATACAACACCCGTGGGAAAGCCCCCCTCTACCGCCGCTATGTTAAGCTGCAGGCGTTTCACATTTACATCTGTAGCCCTGCCTGGCATAAACCCGGTTTGGTCAGAATGAATGATAGCACCGACAATGCCATACAATCGAGTAGCTAAGACTCTAGCCATAATTTTGATATCAACATTCAGAAGGGAAATAGGTCTATAGGAGCCAGGGAGCACTGGATCCTTCCCAGATTTGGGAAGCACAACAATGAGCGCCTCCCTCATAGAATCCAAAAGGGCGTCGGCATCGGCTATGCAGTGAAAGAATTTACATAACATAGGGGCCAGACGCTCCTCATTCATCCTGTACCAATCACCTACCATCCCATCTAAACCTGGAGTCTTCCCCCGAGGAAGATCTTTAATAGCCTGAGCCACCTCCTCCACAGTAAAGGGGGCATCTAATGCCTCTGCCTGAGCCCGCGTAAAAAAAAGCCTGCAAGAATGAGAAACTCTGCCTGACAGGACACCAAGGGGGCAGCATATAAGGAGGAATAAAATTCTTGGAAAACTGCATTTATCCCCGAAGGATCCGTAACTACCACCACATCACTTCCCACAATGCAAGGAATAGAGGCCATCGGGCGAGTAGCCCTAGCCAAATACGCCAATAATTTACCGTTCTTATCTCCAAATTCGAACAGGGCAGCCTCCCGATCCGCTAACTTCAATTGGACTCTGTCTTTCTGGAGAACCAGCAAGGATCTCTGAGCCCAAGAACACTCCCTCTCATTCTCAGGTGACGGATTCCTCACAAACTCAGCCTCCAGGACCCCCACCCTCTGCAAGAGTGCAACCTCCATGGCCGAGCTACCTCTACGCTGACCGGCAACCCCCGCAATGAAAGCACCCCTAATCGTGGCCTTGTACGCATCCCACTGCACCAAGGGGTTCGGATAGTCATAATTGACCCCCAAAGCCTCCTCAACCGCCTCAGCTTTTAGCCAGCCAGGGTGCATGCGCCATATGCGGGAAGGGGGGGGGGGGGGGGTTTGGGTAGGGCCAAGGTGCAGAACTACCAGAAGGGCAGAGTGGTCTGAGATGCCCCTAGAGGTGTAGGAAACGTCTCTTACCACCGGAAGAAGATCCTGAGACGCCAGAGCCAGATCAATGCGAGAAAACGACATATGGGCCGCTGAGTAAAAGGAGAATGAGGATCCAGTAGGGTATTTCCACCTCCAGAGGTCAGTCAAGCCCAACGCCAGCCGCCATTATTGAACGCAGAAGAGCCATGGTCAACAGCTGGTACAGTCGAGGACTGGATCAGGAACACGTTGAAATTACCTACAAAAAGGACAGGGTCAGAGGGAAAAGAGAGCAGATCGTTAGTAATAAGCTCCAGTACTGAAACTTGGAAGGGGGGGGGGGGGCACATACACAGCAACAAGAACTAAAGAGACAGACCCCAAAGAACAGTGTAAAAGGACAAACCTCCCGAATTGATCACAAGCCACCCGAGAGACAACCAATGGCAGGGTTTTGGTAATCAGCACAGAGACACCCCATAGCATAAGTGGAATAGGTAGCATGATAACCCCTCACAATCCAGGCCCGTTTAAGGGCTAGGATTTTCTGACCCGTAACGTGAGTCTCCTGTAGACAAATAATGTGAGGAGACTGACGCCTAAAAAAATCAAGACAAAGGGCCCTCTTAAATTTGGAATTGAGCCCCCTGACACTAATAAGAAACAGGATGGACCAACTCCTGACCAGGACTAGGGAGGATCGACCACTGGGACAACACTCACCCCACACAACCAACAGACAGAGAAACACAGACAAGACACACACAAAAAACAGAAAAACAAATGCAACATAGCATAAGATAAACAATCCCATGAAGACCATGTCTAACATGAATCGGGACACACTAAACTGTTAATCCCTAACACAGTGCAGACCTATACCCAAAACTGGAACCACTACTGATGCCCAAGGACGATGAGGAAGATTAAGCTAATAAACCCCAATCCCTCCCACCACCCCAGCAGGAACTAATACGGCTGGTAACTGAAAACTATCCCAAGAGGACCTAGGGACACAGGAACCTATGGAGGCCCTATACAAGAAGCTGACTCCCTCACCACTAGCTACAAACTTTCACGGAGAGCAGTCAGCAGCAGGCCAGAACGAAACAGCTCAGTCCGGTCATCTGGCAGGGGGAGCAGCATCAATCCAATGGAGTGCTTCAGACGGAGAAGTAAAGAACTTGGTGGAAGTCCCATCTACCACTCGTAGGCGTGCAGGATACAACATTGAATAACGATAACCCTTGGCTCGCAGCTTTGCCCGTACTTCCGTGAACTGCACCTGCTGCTTTCGAAGTTCAACTGAGAAATCAGGGTAAAAGGACAATCTGCTCCCATCCCAGGCAATTTCACCTTTAAGGCGCACAGCCCTGAGGATAGCGTCTATGTCCTTGAAATGAAGAAGCTTAGCGAAGAAGGGACAAGAAGGACCACCAAGCGGAGGAGGCTGGGCCGGGACCCGGTGAGCCCGCTCAACAGAAAAATATGGAGAGAAGGTGTCCACTGCAAGAATCTCCTTCAGCCAGGTTTCGAGGAACTGCACAGGATCTTGCCCCTCCACTCTTTCAGGAAGACCAACAAGGCAGATATTATTGCGCCTCAGGTGATTCTCCATGTTGTCCAGTTGGCTAAGCACCCCCGTCACCTGTCTCTGCAGTGAGTCAACCCGCTCTGGGAGCGGGTGGAGGGTATTTTCAAGCGCAGAAACTCTGCGCTCCACTTCCCCAGTGCGTTCACGAATCTTTTGCGTTTCATGCCAGAGAATAACAAAGTCCTGCTGTAGCTCATCCACCTTTGTTACCATGACGGACTGACAGGATGTAAAAGCAGCCAGACGTTCAGAAAATCGCTGATCCAGCGCCACAGCATCATACATTGGACAAGCAGGAGACTGTTGCTGCGAAGGAGATAGAGAGCCTTCAAAGAATGACAGCGGAGGGTCAGGAGATGCCCCCCCGGAGCGATCCGGATCACGGGAGAACTGGCTCAGCACTTTCGCTGCCTGCTCAGACACCTTTGCGGCCAACAGAGTTAGAGCGCAGGGACCCAAATGCGAGGGTCCTCATCAGAGGTCTGTCTTGGAGCGACAACATTCAGTTTAGACTTCTTTGGCCTCTGGCTGCCACAGGGGCCACTCATGGTCAGGAGGGCCAGGCAGAGAGCAGGTTGAAAGTCACTAGGGCCCACGGCAGGGGTAGCAGCAAAGGAGGCTCACCAGCCAGCAAGCAGAGTCCAAGCACCACAGCAGAGTACCACAAGTCTCAGCAATGCACTACCCAGCAACACTAGCAACAGTCTCCAACAGCATGCAGCAGACCCCAGACAGTAGCTTCACCTGAGGGAGAGGAGCAGTCCAGGACCTCAGAGCAGTCAGGCACCCTTGACAGGACAGCAGGAGTCACAGAGTCCGGCCAGCAAGGGGTTACAGCACATACAGATCCCAGTGCAGCAGCTTCAGCCAGGAGCAAGCAGAGCCCAGGAGTAACCAGGGCAACGAGGAAGCCACGCCCACGAAGCCTCTAATGCCGGTGCCCGTCCTCTATAGCAGACCCAAACTCACAGCCACCTAGGGACCAGGAGAGCCGCCCGGACCACAGCCGAAAGCAGAAGCACCCCTCAGCAGTCTCCTCCAGCCAGTCGCCACCCGACACAGGGACACTCCACTCAACCAGACCTCTGCACAGCACAGGAGAGCCCACCACCGCCCGTGCCACCGCAATTCAGAGAAACGATCCCCAGGTCCTCAGCCAACCTCCGATGACAACAGAGGTAAGTACCGGCCACAGAACAGGGTGAATTACAGGGCAATTAGTGCTGAGCGCGGGAGCTCCGGCTCGTACGTCCGCTCAGCTCAGAATCCAGAATCTTACTCTGGAGGAAATGGAGGCGGCTCTAAAAGAATCTGTGAATAAATAGCCCACAGGCATTGACCGACTCCATAGTGAGGTATATCAAAGTGTGGTGGCCCAGTAGAGGAGTTTTACCCCTGTACCCTTTCTGCCCTGTCAGGCATCCTCCTCCTGCAGTGTCCACTGCCCCCCCCCCCCCCCCCACACCTGTCCCCTTTATGTATATATATTTTCTGCCATGTGTTATACTGTAAAATGAATATGAGTGTTATTGCTTTAAGAAATGTTAACATGTGATCACCAGTTGTCAAGTGAGTTGTCATGTGAGTGTAACCCAGTGAGGTATCAGTGACCATGTGACCTAAGGGTGACCTATGGGACCCCTTCAGAGTCTCCCCTATATAAGCCCTGGGAGGAGTCTCTTCGCTCTCTTTGAGCTCAGCTCTGAGTCTTTGCTGAGGTCCAGTGCAGTCAAGTCCTATAGTATATCTGGAGTCCAAAGGAGGCCTCAAGTCCGTCCTGCAGCCACAAGCCTTCAAGTCTACAAGTAAGCTACAGTCACAGCTTAGTCAGTCTCAAGTCAAGTCAGTCACAGTCATCTATTGTCAAGTCAGAGTGTCCTGCACTAAAATTGTCCAAATCTACTGCAAGTCGAAGCAAGCCCTTAAGGTCTCTGAAATCACTGGTCACCTCCGTGGGCCTGGTTGAACTGTATAGACCATTCCATCTGTCACTCAGTAAAGCTACCATTGTCCATAACTTGGCGTCAGAGTCATTATTGCCCCTGTGTCTAACCCAGGATCCAGCAGTATACCTTCAGGTGGTATTGAGTATAAACCCCGATCTGGCGTCACGAATACAAGGGGTTAATGCCATCTACCCCTATGGTAAATCCATCTGCCCTGCATCACATCCTCTACAACAACTTTTGGCGTCCTACGAACAGGATACGGGTGTGCGCCTTATGCCTAAAGTACCATCCCAATCTGAACTGTGTCCAGTATTGTCAGAAAATCGCATGCCAATGTGAATGAAATTTGTGCCAGAAAGTGTACGGGAATTTGTCAGTGAAAAGTGAGAAAAGCATCTTAAAGGGAATGTACCTTATTTCTCTTAAACACCCTACAGACTTCAGGCATACATCACAGGAAACAGTCCCCCTATAAAGGAAAGGCACCGTCCAGTTGCACCAGGCATGTACCAGACTGTCAAGAAAATGCTGGCTGACATGAAAGAGGCGAACGTGATTCAAGAAAGTTAGAGTCCCTGGGCGACGCCACTTAGTCCTGGTCAAGAAGGAAGACGGAACCATCCGCTTCTATGTTGATTACAGGAAACTGAACAATGTCACACATTAAGATGCTTATCCCTTGCCAAGGATCGAGGAGTTACTCAGCCCTCGGGTCTGCTGCTTACTTCTCCACACTGGACTTTACCAGCGGATACTGGCAAGTGCCCACGGCCGTGGAGGACCGGGAAAAGACTGCCTTCGTGACACCCATAGCTGTTTTGGCTGTGTAATGCCCCTGCTATGTTCCAGCGTCTGCTGGAAAGGTGAATGGGTCATTTGAATGTACAAAGTGACTTGTTGTACCTGGACGATGTTATTGTGTATTCCAAGTCTTACCAGGAACACCTCAGTCATCGGTTGGACGTCTTTTAAGTCTTGATCAAGCACGGGCTGAAGATCAAAATGTCCTAGTACAGGACTTGGTCCTGTACTACCCTTAGGCCCTGACAGGTTGAGTCCCTCAGTGACCTGGGGGCTCCCCTGCATGGTCTTCCCCCTGTTGTTCTATAATGTTGTGTATATCACTTTAATGCCAAGACAGTCTCCTAATGCATAGATAGAGCAGAGGACCTGTGGGAGGTCTCAAGGACCTGTGAGATTGTCACATGTTATGTTGTCACATGATTTGTTATCACATGTTCTCCCAGAGAGCACCAGCTTAACCTATGACTCGCAGCTTGACCAATGGGCTTTAGTCCAGCCCCCACTAAATAAAGGGGCGACCAGAGATCTCAGTGCAAGTGATCAGCATCTGGAAGACCCCAAAAGCAACAATCATTCCAGTAAGTCTCAAGTCTATGTCCGCTGTCACTGAAACTAGTCTAGTCCTGCATACAGTTAAGTCAACTCCAATCTCAAGTCAAGTTAATTACAAGTTTATTGATTCAACAAGCTGCAAGGTCCTTCTGGGTCCTGGCCACCTCTCTGGGAAATCTGGCCTTAGCTGTGAAGATAATTCCATCTGTCATCTTCCATACTCAGTAAAGAGCCTCCGTTTGACCATAGCTGGTTGTGGACTCTCATTTCACTACTAGCAACTGGGATAATGGAGAATCCAGGCATGTGGTGTTCCGGTATCCGAAAACCACACTGGCGTCACAAACAATAGGGGTTAATACCATCCAGCCCCCATGGTTAATACCATCTGATCCCACCACTAACACCGCTACACCCGTGGTCCCACCATACACCCGTAGGTCACCACAGTGTCACTTACTAAAACCTCAAGTTCATTACTTGGGTCATGTTGTCAGTGCAGAGGGAGTCCAACCCAATCCTGAAAAGGTGGAAGTTGTCAAAAAGTGGCCTACCCCGCACACGGGGAAAGATGTCAGGAGCGAACTTCTGGTTCCGGCACGCGGATGTAAGGAGTGAGGTGACAGAGCTCCATCCTGACTGCACCTTCAAACCGCTCCCCGCTGCAATTAACTGTCTTTATTGGGACTTTACCCATACTCACCAGTCTCCTGAAAGTCCACCGAACTGGATGGACCATTTTGTACACCGGAGTGGGGATGGACAAGGTCAGCGTCCACCACTGCAACAGGGGGAAATAGGCGCGGGAAAGATGGCGGTGGTTTGCGCCACAAGTGAGGACCCTCTGCAAACTACGGCTGCTTTACAAGGAGAAGCGACACCTCTTTCTATGACTGACTCGGAAGATATCCTCATACCGGGACTGCCAATATCGTTTAAGGCTTTAGCCATTCTTCTGGCCACATAGGTAGCCAAACTCATGCTAGCTGATATAAGCCAACAGATAGACAGCACCATCGCCACAGTGCTAAATACAGTGCAAGGGGATGTCGCTCGCCATACTGGGCAGATAGCTGATCTAGAAGAACGATTGAGTGTGGCGGAGGAGGAAATAATGTCTACCAAAAAGCAACTCCAACAATCCCTGCGACTCACTAAAGCAGAGGAAACAGAGGACTTGGAAAATCGCTCGAGAAGCAGCAATCTGAGATTAGTGAGGCCGCCTCAATCAATCCCAGCGCACCAGTTACATACCATCTGTGCAGAAGATCTACCACAGGCGCTGTGACTAAATGCCTACCTGCTTGATAAGGATGACTACGTTGCCATGGCCCTCCGGCTCCTTCAGGACTCTACCACATAGGAGGTCCTACCCTCCAATCCAACAAGGACCTACCAGTTGGAATTAAAAACTCTACTAACGGAAGCAAAAGAAAGCAACCTTATCTCGGATAAAGAATTCAAAGTGTTGTTTAATCCGACCCCTGTAACAGCAATATTTTATGTTCTCCCAAAAGTTCATAAGAAGGTCTCCCCCATTCCAGTGAGACCGATTGTGTTAGGTAATGATAACCTGACTCAGGAATGCAGCCGCTACGTCAGATACTTTCTCCCTTTGTACAGTGTTTGCCATCCCATTTACAAGACACTAAAGACACGGGGTGTAAGCTAAATGATGTTGCTGTGCAGGGAGGTACATGTCTAGCGAGCCTGGACATGGAGTCCCTGTACAGCAACACCAGACATGAACTTGCATTAGGGCAGTCACAGACTTTTTGAGCACTAAGGGTACACAATTTCACGCACATAACAAATTAGTTTTGTCACTTTTACGCTTTATTCTTACACACAATTTCTTCACGTTTAATGGTAAATTTTACCACCAAATAAAAGGATTTGCAAATTCATTTCTTGGGTGGTGGGAGGACACATTAGTTTTTACTGAGGCCAATCAAAAAATCACGGAGCACATTCTTTTTTGGGGACGTTTTATTGATGACATTTTAATTTTGTGGGATGGTGGTAGGGATCTTTTTCAGGATTTAGTTTTTATCTTAAATCACAATGAGATTGGCATGTTATTCACTTCAGAATTTGGATACAATAGGATTAATATTCTTGATCTTACTATTATGATTGATGATAGCGGTTGCATTCAAACCACAATGTTCCGCAAGGATACAGAGGTCAATAGTCTTTTGGAGTGGAACAGCTGGCACCTGACAGTTCTTAAATGGGGAATACCAGTGGGTCAATTCCTAAGAGCCATGTGGAACTGCTCGCAGGATAATACCTTTTGAACAGGAGTCTTGTAAGCTGACGAGAAGATTTAAGAATAGAGGTTATCCGAGAAATTGCTTACAGAAAGCCTGACACTGGGCCAGGAACACCCTGAGAATGGAACTGTTGCACGAGAGGCCGAGATCAAGTGAGGAGACACCGAAGGTCATCCGTTGTATCGGCACTTTTGATGATAAATCAGACAAAGTGTTGAGCATCATGAAGAGATACTGGCCGATAACAGGGCGGATGAAGATTTGAGAACAGTTTTACACATTCACCCCAATATTACATATCGTTGTCCATGGCCATTTTAAGAACAGGAGTAAAGAAACTGGCTGAGAAATCCCAACGTGGGCACATGCCCATGTGGCCAGTGCTCCTTCTGTTCTTATGTGCCACGTCGGAAGGAGTTCACGAGTCCCCCGGATGGGCGGAGATATCAATTATATGATTTTGTGAATTGCAGAAGTGCAGGCATAGTTTATGCCTGCACCTAGACATGTCCAAAGTTATAAGTGGGAAAGACCCTGCAAGAGTTCCGACGACAAATCTCTAAACATCTAAGCGGCATCCGAACGGGTGCCGATACATCGATTGCTCATCACATAAAAGAGAGACGTACTGGAGACCTGAGGAACAGTGGCGTGGCTATAGAGGTCGCAATGGTCGCCATGGCGACCAGGCCTGTACGCTAGGGGGCCCGACGGCCCCAAGTAAAGTCGGCTGGGGGAAGGGACACTGCCCCTTTAAGAGCAGCAGACGTCGGAAGCACGCACCTGACTTCACGGTCCCTGCCCCAGCTGCGCAGGAGGACGAGGACATCCCGCCGCCACCTAGAGATGGTGTATCCTCCCTGCAAGGCGAGGAGGTGGACGAGGCGGGAAAAGAATGATGGAGCGTCAGAGGTGAGAGTGGCGGGGGAGGGTTTGCTGGCTAGAAGAGCATGGAGCAGTGTTTCCCAACCAGGGTACCTTGTGCTGTGGCCAAACTACAACAACCAGCGTGCATGGACAGCCAAAGGCTGTCTGGGCATGCTGGGAGTTGTAGTTTGGCCACAGCTGGAGGCACCCTGTTTGGGAAACACTGGCATGGAGTATGACAGGGGGGGGAAGGAACATGGAGGACAGATGGGGGGGTTCGAAAAGGAACATGGAGGAGGACAGGGGGGGGGGGGTAGGAGCATGAATAAGCCCCCCTCTGACCTCATTTTCCAATACCCCCCCTGAAAAAGGAGCATGGAGAAGGGGAGGGTGTTGGAAAAGGAGCATGGAGGAGGACAGGGGGGGGTGTTGGAAAAAGGAGCATGGGGGAGGACGGGGGGGGGGATTGGGAAAAAAGGAGCATGGGGGAGGACGGGGGCGGTTGGGAAAAAAGGAGCATGGAGGAGGACGGGGGGGGGGGGGGTTGGGAAAAAAGGAGCATGGAGGAGGACAGGGGGGGTGTTGGAAAAGGAGCATGGGGGAGGACAGGGGGTGGAAAAAAGGAGCATGGAGGAGGACAGGGGGTGGAAAAAAGGAGCATGGAGGAGGACAGGAGGGGTGAAAAAAGGGAGCATGGAGGAGGACAGGAGGGGTGAAAAAAGGGAGCATGGAGGAGGACAGGGGGGTGAAAAAAGGGAGCATGGAGGAGGACAGGGGGTGGAAAAAAGGAGCATGGAGGAGGACAGGGGGGTGGAAAAAAGGAGCATGGAGGAGGACAGGGGGGGTGGAAAAAAGGAGCATAGAGGAGGACAGGGGGGTACAAAAAAGGAGCATGGAGGAGGAGGACAGGGGGGTGGAAAAAAGGAGCATGGAGGAGGACAGGGGGGGGGTGTAAAAAGGGAGCATGAAGCGCTGTTCATTTACGGCAGGGCTATGAAGTTAGCGCAGTAACTCCTGCTATTACTTCATAGTAGTTGCGCATAGTGACATCCTCTGACCTCAGAAGCTAGTGTTTTCCAACCATGGTGCCTCCAGCTGATGTAAAACTACAACTCTCAGCATGCCCGGACAGCCAAAGGCTGTCTGGGCATGCTGGGAGTTGTAGTTTTGCAACAGCTGGAGGTGCCATGGTTAGAAAACACTGGCTTACAGTAAATATCTTAAAGGAGAACTCCAGGATGCAAAAATTTTCATTCAGACTGCTGGCAGTAAAATAATAAATATACATACCTGCTGTCGCTCCCCTGGTGCCTCCAGGGGAGCGGCCTCCGCCGCAATCCTTTTCCTGGTTGCCGGTGGTTGGTGAGGCATACTGACAATCACCAGCTGCAGCGAAGTCCTGTCTTGGCCGGCGATAGGCTGAGCGGCAGCGTGACTCACCGGCAACCAGGAAAAGGATCGCGGTGGAGGCCGCTCCCCTGGTGCGTATATATATTTATTATTTTACTGCCGGCAGTCTGAAAATTTTGCATCCTGGAGTATTCCTTTAAGTTAGAGAAAAAAATGTATATATTGTGGAAACCTCTCTTATCATAAATCACCCTGTACAGATTAACATTAGGGTAGGGTTACATGTCTGCAGATCCACCGATGACTTGACTCTATAGAGTGTCTCCTGCTGTTTTTCCCCCTGTGTGCTGCTCACAACAGCAATCTGCCACTAACAAGCAGCCACACAGGGACCTGCGAGTCACCATGGGCACATGCAGTGTACTCTGAGACATTGTGTAATGGCAGATTGCTGCTGCAAGCAGGACATGGGGGAAAACAGCTGGAGGCACACTATAGGGTCAAGTCATTGACGGATCAGCAGAGTAACATACACTACTGATCTGTTACATGTGACCCTACCCTAAGGGTGCGTTCATGTGCGTATTTTTGCTGCATATTTGCTTCAGTAGATTTTGATGATGTGCGTGCATGTATGATGTGTGTATGTACTGTATGTATGATGTATGAATGATGTGTGTGTATGAATGATAGATGTGTGTAAACAAGATGTATGTATGATGTGTGGAGATGTATTCTGTGGGGGGGGGGAACTGGAGGCGGCGGGTGTATGAATGATATGTGTATGTATGAAATGTGTATGTATGATGTGTGTATGTATGCATTATGTATGTGTGTGTGTATGTACTGTATGAATGATGTGTGTGTGTGTGTGTATGTAATGTATGTGGTAGTATTATTTTCAGGGGGTACAGTGGGTGGCAATATTATATTCAGGGGGTACAATAGGAGGCAGTATTATATTCAGGGGGTACAGTAGGAGGCAGTATTATATTCAGGGGTACAGTTGTGGAAGTATTCAGGCGGTACAGTAGGAGGCAGGATTATATTCAGGGCGTACAGTAGGAGGCAGTATTATATTCAGGGGGTACAGTAGGAGGCAGTATTATATTCAGGGGGTACAGTAGGAGGTAGTATTATATTCAGGGGGTACAGTAGGTGGCAGTATTATATTCAGGGGGTACAGTAGTTGGCAGTATTATATTCAGGGGCTACAGTGGGTGGCAGTATTATATTCAGGGGGTACAGTAGGAGGCAGTGTTATATTCAGGGGGTACAGTAGGTGGCAGTATTATATTCAGGGGATACAGTAGGAGGCAGTATTATATTCAGGGGGTACAGTAGGTGGAAGTATTATATTCAGGGGGTACAGTAGGTGGCAGTATTATATTCAGGGGGTACAGTGGGTGGCAGTATTATATGCAGGGGGTACAGTGGATGGTAGTTTTATATTCAGGGGATACAGTGTGTGGAAATATATTCAGGGGTACAGTAGGTGGCAATATTATATTCAGGGGTACAGTAGGAGGCAGTATTATATTCAGGGGATACAGTGTGTGGAAGTATTATATTCAGGGGTACAGTAGGTGGCAATATCATATTCAGGGGTTACAGTAGGAGGCAGTATTATATTCAGGGGATACAGTGTGTGGAAGTATTATATTCAGGGGGTACAGTAGGTGGCAGTATTATATTTAGGGGTACAGTCAGTGACAGTATTTAGGGGGTACAGTGTGTGGCAGTATTATATTCAGGGGGTACAGTAGGTGGCAGTATTATATGCAGGAGGTACAGTTGATGGTAGTTTTATATTCAGGGGATACAGTGTGTGGCAGTATTATATGCAGGAGGTACAGTATTTAGCAAAATAATAATGATTATTGTCTTCATACAGAGGATGAGGATCTACTGACAAACTGAGGAACCAATGGTGTCTGGATGTAAGACTCTGCAGAGAAGATGGAGCTGGAAGAAGTCCTGACGTTTGGACCAGATGAGGAAGAAAAGAAAAGACAACAGAGAAGACATCACTCAGGTCACTGATATCATTGTGTATTCTCCTGACTGTCACATCAGAGCTGTAGTCACTTGTTAGTTCTACAGTGTTGATGGGTGATGCTGTTCTCTAATCTGTGGCTCTCCATTTGTTGCAAAACTACAACTCCTATAATGCCTGAGGTTCTCCAGACATGATGGGAGTTACAGCTTTATAACAACTGGAGAGCAACTGGAACTAAGGATTGGTGGGGGTCCCAGCAGTTGGACCCCCTCCAGAAAAATGGGCTGCTTATTCTTCAATGCCTGTTTTGTCTGTATGGCCCTGCCTGTTAGTCACTTATTTTGTTGTGTATTCTCCTGACTGTGTCCTATTACCCTGTTTCCCCCAAAATACACCCTACCCCGAAAATAAGCCCTAGCTGGATTATCGGCATGGGCTGCAATATAAGCCCTACCCCGAAAATAAGACCTAGGCAATGCCCGGGCTGCAAATATTAAAAAACAAACTTTAACTTACCTTCGTCCTCCGTTCCTCCGTTGCTAAGGAACTGGCATCACTGTTCTCCGCTGCTCTTGCTGCTTCCTGGTGTTGGGATGTCTCAGAGCCTTCAGCCTATCACCGGCCGTAGCGATGTCCCGCCTCTGCCGATGATAGGCTGAGCCCACTGTCATGTAAGAAGCTGGCCGGCTTCTTACATGACAGTGGGCTCAGCCTATCATTGGCAGAGGCGGGACATCGCTGCGGCCGGTGATAGGCTGAAGGCTCTGAGATGTCCCAACACCAGGAAGCAGCAAGAACAGCGGAGGGACCATGAGGCCGGTTCCTTAGCAACAGGGGAACGGAGGATGAAGGTAAGTCAAAGTTTGTTTTTTAATATTTGCGGCACAGGAATACAGAGTACAGCGCAGTGGCTGATAGTTATTTGGCAGGGGGGGAGAAGCAGCGCTCGCGGGTGACATACGGTACGATTAGTCCCCCAATGTGAGGTGCAGCACTGGGCTGATAAACCGGCGGGCGGGCAAGGGATGATGTTTGGGGGCAATGTACGGTATGTTGTTCAATGTACATACCATACGCAAATAAGCCCTACCCTGAAAATAAGCCCTAGTGTGTTTTTCGTGACTAAAGTTAATATAAGACACGGTAGTGCTGTAGTCACTGATATCTTTGTGCGGCTGAGTAAAGGGTCATCCGGGATTGGGGAAGCGGGTTGTCAGGTGGTAGGGGGGGGGGGTCCAGGGCATTTTTTCACACCGGGGCCCTGCGGTTTCTAGCTATGCCCCTGCTGAGGAACCTAACATTTTTGGGCCTAAGTCAAATTAAACTCGGTCCAAAAGGAGGAATCAAAGTGGATTTTTTTACTAAAAACTTTAAACCCTACAGGTTTGAATGAGGGATTCATGTACACAGCATTGATCTAATGCATATACTTACCTACGAATACTTACTTATTTGATGCCTTCATTAAAACACATCCTTATGTATATTAACCCATTTTATACCTTTACTAACACATTTTCACGTATAATTTACTAAATATGGGTTTGACTACTTTGGTAGAGAAATAAAAAACCCTCCTTATTTTGGGTGTCTAAAAATGAAAAATGGTTATTTATTCCATAACTTGATGATGAATAATCGATTATAGATGTCTACATCCTCTGACCAATGGTCGCTCGTGGAGTGACCCTCCCCCCTCCCCTTTTTCCTTTAATTATTAAAATCATAGGTTTCCCTTGTATAACATTAAATAAATATTTGTATGACACCTAAGCAATGGTCATCTATTCCATTCTGACTACCATATGACTGTTGATTGGTGTCCACAACCTTCAGGCCAATGATCATTTGTGAAGTGATCTCCAAAAGTTACCCATGTAGCACATTAAATAATCTTGCATTTTTATAACATATATTATTTACTAAATTAATACTTACAATGTGCATGACATCAATAACTATGTGTATGACATTTAATCTCCAGCCCCCAATATGAATTTGCACTTTTGGTTTTCTTTAATTATTTAATTTCTAGTTACTCAATATGAATATGTACTTATAGTTTTCTTTGGTTTTTAATTAGTGGTTTGGATCAGTGTCTGAGTATGCGCCCAACATATAGGGATTACGGCACAGATGGTCCAACTGTGTGCATGGTAAATACGGTACAAGCCATCTGCCGATGCGCGAGAGACTTTGGCACGGCTCATACATAGATGTGCAGGCGCGATCTGATACACAGGGATCATGTGAGCACAGCAGCGTCACATGACCTGGACATCTCCGACAGCCGGAACATCCCTGCAATAACGCGGTGGATGTTTACATGAACAGTACAGCTGATTGGAGGTGAGTACTAACTGAAATCCTTCAATAAACATCACCAGTGGCATCTGATGTCAGCAAGAAAGGGCATACAGATTGGTTAGGTAGACCCAAAGTTAATATTAGGTGTTCTGTTTGGACAATCAGAGAATCACTACTGGATCATATTGGCCACTGGAAAAAAGATTGACCATTAGCCAAGGGGATGATGACATCACTAGGATATGGATATAAAAAGGGCTCATTTCCCATTGACACTCAATACTGTCAGTAATCTCCTTGATAAAGCTACGTGAGTGGCGAAACATGTCGGGGTGTGACAGCCTGACTTTTTAAATGCTTTCCCAATACATCCTTAATAATGAGTCCTCATAGTCTGTACCTCTAAACACTTATTAGTGAGCGACATAAGCCAATAAGTCCAAACCTGCGGTGCACAGCAGATACTGGTCAGTGTGCAAAAGTGACTGGGTTACATAAACATGGAATGAAATAGACAGTTTCCATCATGGATTATGTCACTTTAGTGGTGATTTTTGATTAAAGTGGTCATCACCAAATAATAACTGGTGCTGTCAGCTACAGAGTTGTCTAGAGGAGTGAGACGGTTGTCGTTTGAGAAGGGCTATATAAATTGCCAAAGCATTCCACATATTTATATAGTAGGCAAGCAATACTACACTCCATGCAACTATATGTAGACAGCACTCTATTGATGTTTATTAAGGCACATGACCAACAAATATACTGACCAAAAGGTTGGCTTGGTTAGGGATATGTCTATTCAGTGTCACAAATGTGACATCAGTGTGATTGGGTTAGTGAATTTAATCGTGTGGTATTGTTTCTACTTTATATTTTTGATTAAAAGTTATGTTTTATTAGAACACATACTGTTATACAGGTTTTTGTCTACACCCCCACTGGGGTTAAATTGTTGTTTATATTTGATAACTCTGTATGTGTTCACTGGCCTTTTGTTGGTAGGTTATGCCTAAAGTACCATCCCAGTCTGAACTGTGTCCAGTATTGTCAGAAAATTGCATGCCGATGTGAATGAAATTTGCGCCAGAAAGTGTACGGGACTTTATTAGTGAAAAGCATCTTAAAGGAGAATGCACCTTATTTCTCTTAAACACCCTACAGACTTCAGACATACGTCCGTAATCCAGCACAGAATCCTCACAGGCGACAATCCACCTATCAAGGAAAGGCACCGTCCAGTCACACCAGGCATGTACCAGACTGTCAAGAAAATGCTGGCTGACATGACAGAGGCGAACGTGATTCAAGAAAGTCAGAGTCCCTGGGCGGCGTCACTTGTCCTGGTGAAGAAGGAAGACGGAACCATCCGCTTCTATGTTGATTACAGGAAACTGAACATTGTCACACATAAAGATGCTTATCCTTCACAAGGATCGAGGAGTTACTCACAGCCCTTGGGTCTGCTGCTTACTTCTCCACCCTGGACTTTACCATCAGATACTGGCAAGTGCCCATGGTGGTGGAGGACCAAGGAAAGACTGCCTTCATGACACCCATGGGACTGTTCGAGTTTAAAAGTATGCCGTTTGGGCTGTGCAATGCCCCTGCTACATTCCAGCATCAGATGGAAAGGTGCCTGGGTCATTTGAATTTACAAAGTGTCTTGTTGTACCTGGACGATGTTATTGTGTATTCCAAGTCTTACCAGGAACACCTCAGTCATCTGTTGGTCGTCTTTCAAGTCTTGATCAAGCACGGGCTGAAGATTAAGCCATCAAATGTGATGTCTCAGTACAGGACTTGGTCCTGTACTACCCTTAGGCCCTGTCAGGTTGAGTCCCTCAGTGACCTGGGGGCTCCCCTGCATGGTCTCCCCCTGTTGTTCCATAATGTGTGTATATCACTTTTATCCCTAGATAGTCACCTAATGTATAGATAGAGCAGAGGACCTGTGGGATTGTCACATGTTATGTTATTTTGTCACATGATTTGTTGTCACATGTTCTCCCAGAGAGCACCAGCTTAACCTATGACCCGCAGCTTGACCAATGGGCTTTAGTCCAGCCCCCACTATATAAAGGGGCGGCCATTACAATTCCCTCTCTTAGCTCTTATGATACCTCACTGAGTACAGCCACCACCAGAGATCTCAGTGCAAATGATCAGCATCTGGAAGACCCCAAAAGCAACAGTCATTCCAGTAAGTCTCAAGTCTATGTCTGCTGTCACTTAAAGTCAAGTCAACTCCAATCTCAAGTCTAGTTAATTACAAGTATATTGGTCCAGCAAGCTGCGAGGTCCTTCTGGGTTCTTGCCACCTCTCTGGGAAATCTGGCCTTAGCTGTGAAGATAATTCCATCTATCTTATACTCCGTAAAGAGCCTCCGTTTGACCATAACTGGTTGTGGACTCTCATTTCACTACTAGCACCTGGGATAACAGAGAATCTTGGCATGTGGTGTTCCGGAACCCGAAAACCACACTGGCATCACAAACAATAGGGGTTAATACCATCTAGCTCCCGGGGTTAATACCATCTGTTCCCACTACTCACACCGCCATACACCGGTCTGCCATACACCCGTGGGTCACCATATTGTCACTTGCTAAAACCTCAAGTTCATTCCTTGGGTCCAACCCAATCCTGAAAAGGTGGAAGTTGTCAAGAAGTGGCCTACCCCGCACACGGTGAAAGATTATGTGGCAAACAACGGATTAAACCTTAAAGCTCACCAGGGTGTAAGTGTGTCCAATAAGGAGGCTCTACTCCATCTCCAATAGTAACCAGTAATAGATACAGATCACACTTGACACTTGAAAACATTTTCGTATTGCGTATCATTTTCTACAAGGCCAGCGTCCACCACTGCAACAGGGGGAAGTAGGCGCGGGAAAGAATGCGGCGGTTTGTGCCACAAGTTAGGACCCTCTGCAAACTACGGCTGCTTCACAAGGAGAAGCCGCACCTCTTTCTATGTCTGATTAGGAAGATATCCTCATACCGGGACTGCCAATATCGTTTAAGGCTTTAGCCACTCTTCTGGCCACAGAGGTAGCCAAACTCATGCTACCTGATATTAAGCAACAGCTAGACAGCACCATCGCCACAGTGCTATCCACAGTGCAAGGGGATGTCTCTCTCCATACTGGGCAGGTAGCTGATCTAGAAGAACGATTGAGTGTGGCGGAGGAGGAAATAATGTCTACCAAACAGCAACTCCAACAATCCCTGTGACTCACTAAAGCTCTGCAGGAGAAAACAGATGACTTGGAAAATCGCTCGAGAAGGAGCAATCGGAGATTAGGGGGGCTGCCTGAATCAATCCCAGCGCACCAGTTACATACCATCTGTGCTGAAGGCGCCACAGGCGCTGAGACTAAATGCCTGCTATCTTGTAGAATGAGCCCATAGGCTGGGACTGCAGAAACCGCAATCTCCATCTGTCTTCCTCGGCTGATGCACGACCGAGACAGGTGATCGCCAAGTACCTCAACTATGCAGAAAAGGCACTTATTCTGGCCGAATACAAGAAAATTGTTACGCCTAGCGCTCCGGGTCCCCGCTCCTCCCCGGAGCGCTTACGGCGTCTCTCTCTCCGCAGCGCCCCGGTCGGTCCCGCTGACCGGGAGCGCTGCACTGTCATGGCCGTCGGGGATGCGATTCGCACAGCGGGACGCGCCCGCTTGCGAATCGCATCCCAGGTCACTTACCCGTCCCGGTCCCCTTCTGTCATGTGCTGGCGCGCGCGGCTCCGCTCTCTAGGGCGCGCGCGCGCCAGCTCCCTGAGACTTAAAGGGCCAGTGCACCAATGATTGGTGCCTGGCCCAATTAGCTTAATTGGCTCCCACCTGCTCCCAGACTATATCTGATCTCTGCCCCTGCACTCCCCTGCCGGATCTTGTTGCCTTTGAGCCTAGTGAAAGCGTTACTGTGTTTATCCATACCGTGTACTTGACCTCCTGCTTGCCTTATTGACTACGATTCTTGCTGCCTGCCCCGACCTTCTGCTACGTCCGACCTTGCTTTGTCTACTCCCTTGTACCGCGCCTATCTTCAGCAGTCAGAGAGGTTGAGCCGTTGCTAGTGGATACGACCTGGTCACTACCGCCGCAGCAAGACCATCCCGCTTTGCGGCGGGCTCTGGTGAACACCAGTAGTGCCTTAGAACCGGTCCACTAGCACGGTCCACGCCAATCCCTCTCTGGCACAGAGGATCCACCTCCTGCCAGCCGGCATCGTGACAAAAATGACCTCATCACTGATCCTACAATACCCAGCGACACTTCGCATCTTTAAACCTGATGACACGACTGAATCATTTCGCACGTCAGAGGATGCCCAGGCAGTGCTGAATCTGAGGGCAGTTGTGGAGGCCAATGCAGTGACTGAGAAGAACAAGCAAAGACGCCACGTCAGCCCTCCACAGACGACTACTGCGATGGAGTGAGTTGGATTGATCTTTTGTTCACTTTTGGTTCTTCATTATTAGGATGGAGGTTACCTGTGCTAGATAAATAGGTACAGAGCATCATCCTCCGTGTTCTTATTCTCTTCTTTTATTATCTGCTGCAATTTATATAATCTTAGTGTGGCCATGGCTGCTGAACTCTTCCTAGTTTGGTAGAGAATAGCCCGGGACTCACTACTGGACGCTCGGCTGTTTAGTTTTAACTATTACATTTTAATTTTTTTTTGTTCTGCTTTTGACTATGCGGGACTTGGATCCTAAATCTATATTTTAGTCACTGTTTTTTGCACACACCAGCCCAGATTTATCAAAGAATCTCTCCGGTACAGCTATTTTACCACATTTATTTGGGTGGTGGGTTTGCCTAGCGTACATCTTATTTATCAAGAAGGTGCAGCAGGATGAAGATTTTTGCGCAACGCTGCTGTGGTGGGAAAAACTCTACCCCATACACTTTTTCAAGATGCTTGTGAGGGAGTGAAGTAGATACTTTCCCAGGTCCTGAATTTGGAAGGTTAGGTGTTTTTACTTACTTTCACAGAGCTGCCGGGACATTTTTGCTTGCATTTTAGATGCTATAATCATATTTGATTGCGGTGTCTAAGGGGTTAAAGCCGGACATCACTGTGATCGTTGATGTCTGGCATTAGAGATGGGCCTGAACTGCGCCAAAACATAGACAAAAAAAATGCTCTAAAAGCAATGATAAATCTCCCCCATGTGTCTTCTTGCCACATACTTAAAGATAGGACTCTTGTTTTCATGATTATGTTATATAGTAGTAATAGGAATACTTTCCATGTTATGTTTCTTGGCTCCATTGATAGTCTTGTTTTATCTCCCTATCTTTCTCTCCTTGTGTTGTTATACTCTCCCTTTTTTATGTTTTTCTTTTTCCCTTTTCACCCTCTTTCATGCCTCCCTACTGAACCTTAATATCTTCTACCATCTTAGTGCCTTCTCTTCTTTCAAGGTCGGGGGAGGGGCCTTTCCTCCGCATTGTCATAATGTATTTATATAATAACATTAATCACTGGGATTGCGAGGACCCGTTGGACATTTGCGAAAAAAGTGAAGTCTTTAATAGTTATTTCTCGCTTGGGCTTGGGAAGCCCGGATATGTGGGGCGGGGAAGGATTCTTTGTTTTGGTTTGTGGGTTTCTGGTTAATTTTATTAAGGTTTACCCCCCCCCCCCCCCCCCCCTTTACCCCTAAGAGGCACCATGTTTTCTGGGGCTACTATAGTCATAACTGTCACGATTCGGCTGGCAGGAGGTGGATCCTCTGTGCCAGAGAGGGATTGGCGTGGACCGTGCTGGTGGACCGGTTCTAAGTTGCTACTGGTATTCACCAGAGCCCGCCGCAAAGCGGGATGGTCTTGCAGCGGCGATAGCAACCAGGTCGTATCCACCAGCAACGGCTCAACCTCTCTGACTGCTGAAGATAGGCGCGGTACAAGGGAGTAGACAAGAGCAAGGTCGGACGTAGCAGAAGGTCAGGGCAGGCAGCAAGGATCGTAGTCAGGGGCAACGGCAGGAGGTCTGGAACACAGGCTAGGAACACACAAGGGAACGCTTTCACTGGCACAATGGCAACAAGATCCGGCGAGGGAGTGCAGGGGAAGTGAGGTATAAGTAGGGAGTGCACAGGTGAGAATACTGATTAGGCCTGCTGCGCCAATCAGTGGCGCAGCGGCCCTTTAAATGGCAGAGACCCGGCGCGCGCACGCCCTTAGGAGCGGGGCCGCGCGCACCGGGACAACACAGACGGGGAACGGGTCAGGTACGGGAGCCGAGATGCGCATCGCGAGCGGGCGCGTCCCGCATCGCGAATCGCATCCCGGCTGGGAGTAATATCGCAGCGCACCCGGTCAGCAGGTCTGACCGGGGCGCTGCGAATGAGAGAACGCTGCGAGCGCTCCGGGGAGGAGCGGGGACCCGGAGCGCTCGGCGTAACAGTACCCCCCCCCCCTTGGGTCTCCCCCTCTTTTTGAAGCCTGAGAACCTGAGGATAAGACTTTTGTCCAGGATGTTGTCCTCAGGTTCCCAGGATCTCTCCTCAGGGCCGCAATTCTCCCAGTCGACCAAGAAGAATCTTTTACCTCTGACCGTCTTGGATGCTAGAATCTCCTTCACAGAAAAGACATCAGAAGATCCGGAAACTGGAGTGGGAGAAACAACTTTGGGAGAGAAGCGGTTAAGGATGAGTGGTTTAAGGAGAGAGACATGGAAGGCATTGGGAATACGGAGAGAAGGAGGAAGAAGGAGTTTGTAAGAGACAGGGTTGATCTGGCACTTGATTTTGAAAGGACCAAGATAGCGTGGTCCCAGTTTATAACTGGGGACACGAAAGCGGACATATTTAGCGGAGAGCCATACCTTGTCTCCGGGAGCAAAAATGGGGGGAGTTCTTCTTTTTTATCAGCAAATCTTTTCATCCGGGATGAAGCCTGTAAAAGAGAATTTTGGGTCTCTTTCCATATGGTGGAAAGATCACGAGTCACTTCATCCACAGCGGGCAAACCAGAGGGCAAGGGAGTAGGGAGGGGAGGAAGAGGGTGACGGCCGTACACCACGAAAAATGGGGATTTAGCAGAAGATTCGGAGACTCTGAAGTTGTATGAGAATTTTGCCCATGGTAGAAGATCTGCCCAGTCATCCTGGCGGGAGGAAACAAAATGCCGTAAATAGTCACCCAGGACCTGATTAACTCTTTCTACTTGCCCATTGGATTGGGGATGATAAGAAGAAGAGAAGTTTAATTTGATCTTGAGCTGTTTACAGAGGGCCCTCCAGAATTTAGACACGAATTGGACGCCTCTATCTGAGACGATATGCGTGGGCAAACCGTGAAGGCGAAAAATGTGTACAAAAAATTGCTTTGCCAACTGAGGCGCTGAAGGAAGACCAGGAAGAGGAATAAAATGTGCCATCTTGGAAAATCGATCAACGACCACCCAAACAACTGTGTTGCCACGGGATGAGGGCAAGTCCGTAATAAAGTCCATACCAATCTGTGACCAAGGCTGTTCAGGAACAGGCAGAGGATGAAGGAGACCAGCAGGCTTCTGGCGAGGAGTCTTATCCCGGGCACAGACCGTACAGGCCCGCACAAAATCAATAACATCAGTCTCCAGAGTCGGCCACCAATAAAATCGAGAGATGAGTTGCAAGGATTTTTTGATGCCCACATGGCCTGCGAGGTGGGAGGAGTGTCCCCATTTGAGAATCCCGAGACGCTGGCGTGGAGAAACGAAGGTCTTCCCTGGAGGAGTTTGCCTGATGGAAGCTGGAGAAGTGGAGATCAGACAGTCCGGAGGAATGATGTGTTGCGGAGAGACCTCTACTTCAGAGGCATCAGAAGAACGAGAGAGGGCATCGGCCCTAATGTTCTTGTCAGCAGGGCGAAAATGGATTTCAAAGTTAAAACGGGCAAAGAACAACGACCACCTAGCCTGGCGAGGGTTCAGTGGTTGGGCAGACTGGAGATAGGAGAGATTCTTGTGATCAGTGTATATGATAACTGGAAATTTTGATCCCTCCAGCAGGTGCCTCCATTCCTCAAGCGCCAATTTAATGGCCAGTAGTTCTCGATCCCCGATGGAATAGTTTCTCTCCGCCGGGGAGAAGGTCCTAGAAAAAAACCCACAAGTAACAGCATGCCCGGAAGAATTTTTTTGTAGAAGGACAGCTCCAGCTCCCACTGAGGAGGCATCTACCTCCAATAGGAAGGGTTTAGATGGGTCAGGTCTGGAGAGCACGGGAGCGGAAGAAAAGGCAGACTTGAGATGTTTAAATGCGTCTTCCGCTTGGGGGGACCAGGACTTGGGATTGGCATTTTTCTTGGTTAAAGCCACGATAGGAGCCACAATAGTGGAAAAGTGTGGAATAAACTGTCTGTAATAATTGGCGAACCCCAAAAAAAACGTTGGATAGCACGGAGTCCGGAGGGGCGTGGCCAATCTAAGAAGGCAGAGAGTTTATCTGGGTCCATTTGTAGTCCCTGGCCAGAGACCAAGTATCCTAGGAAAGGAAGAGATTGACATTCAAAGAGACATTTCTCCATTTTGGCATAAAGTTGATTGTCACGAAGTCTCTGAAGAACCATGCGGACATGCTGGCGGTGTTCTTCTAAGTTGGCAGAAAAAATCAGAATATCGTCCAGATAAACCACAACACAGGAATATAGGAGATCACGAAAAATTTCATTAACAAAGTCTTGGAAGACGGCAGGGGCGTTGCATAGGCCAAAGGGCATGACCAGATACTCAAAGTGTCCATCTCTGGTGTTAAATGCGGTCTTCCATTCGTCCCCCTCCCTGATGCGGATGAGATTATAAGCACCTCTTAAGTCCAGTTTGGTAAAGATGTGGGCACCTTGTAAGCGATCAAAGAGTTCCGAGATAAGAGGTAAGGGGTAGCATTTTTTTACCGTGATTTTATTAAGTCCGCGGTAATCAATACAAGGACGTAGGGAGACATCTTTTTTGGACACAAAAAAAAATCCAGCTCCGGCAGGAGAGGAGGACTTGCGGATAAACCCCTTTTTTAAATTCTGCTGGATGTACTCCGACATGGCAAGAGTCTCAGGAGCAGACAGAGGATAGATTCTGCCCCGGGGTGGGGTAGTACCCGGGAGGAGGTCAATAGGACAGTCATAAGGCCTGTGAGGAGGCAAAGTCTCAGCTTGCTTTTTGCAAAAAACGTCAGAATAGTCCATATAAGCCTTAGGAAGACCGGATACAGGGGGAACCACAGGGTCACGGCAAGGAGTACTGGGAACCGATTTAAGACAGTCCTTGTGACAAGAAGTACCCCAGTTCTTGATTTCTCCTGTGGACCAATCAAGGGTTGGGGAATGGCGTTGAAGCCACGGTAATCCAAGAAGAATTTCAGAAGTGCAGTTGGAGAGGACCAAAAATTAAATTTTTTCGTGATGAGGTCCGATGCACATTAGGAGAGGTTCCGTGCGGTAACGCACGGTACAGTCCAATCTTTCATTGTTAACAGAATTGATGTAGAGGGGTCTGGCGAGACTGGTCACCGGGATGTTGAACCTGTTGATGAGAGAGGCCAAAATAAAATTTCCTGCAGATCCGGAATCCAAGAAGGCCGTAGCAGAGAAGGAGAAGGTAGAGGAAGATATCCGCACAGGCACAGTAAGGCGTGGAGAAGCAGAGTAGACATCAAGAACTGTCTCATCTTTGTGCGGAGTCAGCATACGTCTTTCCAGGCGGGGAGGACGGATAGGACAATCTTTCAAGAAGTGTTCGGTACCGGCACAGTACAGGCATAGGTTCTCCATGCGGCGTCGTGTCCTCTCTTGAGGTGTCAAGCGAGACCGGTCAACTTGCATAGCCTCCACGGCGGGAGGCACAGGAACGGATTGCAGAGGACCAGAGGAGAGAGGAGCCGGGGAGAGAAACCGCCTCGTGCGAACAAAGTCCATATCCTGGCGGAGCTCCTGACGCCTTTCGGAAAAACGCATGTCAATGCGGGTGGCAAGATGAATAAGTTCATGCAGGTTAGCAGGAATTTCTCGTGCGGCCAGCACATCTTTAATGTTGCTGGATAGGCCTTTTTTAAAGGTCGCGCACAGTTCCTCATTATTCCAGGATTATTCGGAGGCAAGAGTACGGAATTGGATGGCATACTCGCCAACAGAAGAATTACCCTGGACCAGGTTCAGCAGGGCAGTCTCAGCAGAAGAGGCTCAGGCAGGTTCCTCAAAGACACTTCGGATCTCCGTGAAGGAGTGTACAGAGGCAGTGACAGGGTCATTGCGGTCCCAGAGCGGTGTGGCCCATGACAGAGCTTTCCCAGACAAAAGGCTGACTACGAAAGCCACCTTAGACCTTTCAGTTGGAAACTGGTCCGACATCATCTCCAAGTGCAGGGAACATTGCGAAAGAAAGCCACGGCAAAACTTAGAGTCCCCATCAAATTTATCCGGCAAGGATAATCGTAAGCCGGAAGCGGCCACTCGCTGCGGAGGAGGTGCAGGAGCTGGCGGAGGAGATTGTTGCTGGAGCTGTGGTAATAGCTGCTGTAGCATCACGGTCAGTTGAGACAGCTGGTGACCTTGTTGCGCTATCTGTTGCGACTGCTGGGCGACCACCGTGGTGAGGTCGGCGACAACTGGCAGTGGGACTTCAGCGGGATCCATGGCCGGATCTACTGTCACGATTCGGCTGGCAGGAGGTGGATCCTCTGTGCCAGAGAGGGATTGGCGTGGACCGTGCTGGTGGACCGGTTCTAAGTTGCTACTGGTATTCACCAGAGCCCGCCGCAAAGCGGGATGGTCTTGCAGCGGCGGTAGCAACCAGGTCGTATCCACCAGCAACGGCTCAACCTCTCTGACTGCTGAAGATAGGCGCGGTACAAGGGAGTAGACAAGAGCAAGGTCGGACGTAGCAGAAGGTCAGGGCAGGCAGCAAGGATCGTAGTCAGGGGCAACGGCAGGAGGTCTGGAACACAGGCTAGGAACACACAAGGGAACGCTTTCACTGGCACAATGGCAACAAGATCCGGTGAGGGAGTGCAGGGGAAGTGAGGTATAAGTAGGAAGTGCACAGGTGAGAATACTGATTAGGCCTGCTGCGCCAATCAGTGGCGCAGCGGGCCTTTAAATGGCAGAGACCCGGCGCGCGCGCGCCCTAAGGAGCGGGGCCGCGCGCGCCGGGACAACACAGACGGGGAACGGGGACGCGAATCGCATCCCGGCTGGGAGTAATATCGCAGCGCACCCGGTCAGCAGGTCTGACCGGGGCGCTGCGAATGAGAGAACGCTGCGAGCGCTCCGGGGAGGAGCGGGGACCCGGAGCGCTCGGCGTAACAATAACTATGTATACTGGGATCAGCATTCACCTCCTTATGACTGCTGATATATCGTAATGAAATTTATTACATGGAAAGTGAAGGGCCTGCGGTCTCCTGGGAAGCACTCGATGGTCCTCCATCATCTCCAGAAATTGAAAGCAGAGGTGGCGCTACTACAAGAAACACATCTGTTGAGAGATTTTTTTTAGCCTTAAAAAATGGTGGGTGGGGGCTGTATTAGGTTCGCCAGCAGTAGGAAGGAAGGGAGGTGACATTATTTTAATTCATAAAAATCTAGCTCAATCCATTTTGTCTCATTGGGAAGATGACGAGGGTATGCTGCAACACTTATTAAGGGAGGGGGAGACCAAATACAGCATATATAATGTATATGGCCCACAAGTGAGAAAATAATATATATTTTTTTTTATGTCCTGGTGATTCGCTATCAGGGGGACTTGGAATCAAACATTGTAGTTGGGGGAGATCTCAACACTGTTCTACATGCATCAGAAGATAGGAAACATACAGATCTTACTATTTCTCCTCATGTTCAGTTGTATCTGCAATCCTTCATACACATGACAGGACTCACTGATTCTTGGAGACACCATAACCCCACTGAATGGAATATACTCATTTTTCCCATTCCCACCAATCGTGGTCTACATTAGATTATATTTTAGTATCTAGGAATCTTCTTCCTCGGGTGACAATGGATCGCATTTATGACATTGTCATCTCTGATCACGCTCTGGTGGGAATGGACTTGATACCTACGCTCCCGCCAGGCTCGGATATGGTATGGAGGTTTCCTTCCCATTTAGTAAACAACGAGAATTTTAAACCGTTATTAGGTCACTGGTGGGAAGACTATGCTATAAGCAATAAGGAACATATGTTAGATCCTTTTCTCATTTGGGAAGCAGGGAAGGCAGTTTTAGAGGGGAACAACATCTCTTATGTCACTTACCATAAAAATGCTGCCAGGGAACGATATGAGAACATGACATCTGCATTAAGGCAAGCATATACCGCCTTTCTCACGAAGCAGGCTTGGGTACAGGCCCAGTGCAACTTTGAGACTTCTCAGGCAGCGATTGATTCTTACCACAAGCCGACAGTGGGAGGATTTGTTCCTGGACACAGCAGGACTAGTATGTGTCCAAGCAGGCAGGGGGCAGTTTGACTGGCTTTTTCAGTATGAAATACTGAAAATTTTCTAATGAAAGCAATTGCAAACCCTATTGCTTTTGCATGCTTTACAACAAATCAAAAGCTTTTGTATCTGACAGTGCCCATTTAAGGGTAGGGTGGCTGTTTCTAATCTTCGGACAGTGCTAGCAGTTCAGGGATCAGTAGCTTCTCAACCATACTTTAGCCAGGTCCAGGCGTTGTTAGCTTTAGACGCTGAAAAATGATTTCATAATGTTGGTTGGACCTGGCTGGATATAGTTCTATTGAGGGCGGTTGTTTCGGGGCCCTTTCGTGTATTTTTGTCAGCCTTATGTGGTGAGCCACGGTTTATGGGGTGAATGGCAGGACCACAGGGTATAGCAGTGTAGGTGGATGGGGCAGATGGTATTAACCCCAGGGGCAAGGTGTTTTTTAACCCCTAATGTTCGTGACACCAGAGTGTTTTTTGGGTATCGGGAACCATCCAGACCATATATCTGCTATCCCAAGGGCTAGGCAGTGAAATTAGAGTCCACGACCAGGTTATGGTTTAACGGAGGCTTTATTGAGGTCGGACAGTTGTTATAGTCTCTACAGCTCTGCCAGAATCCCAGAGAGGTGGCAAGGAACACAGAAGGACCTCGCAGCTTGCTGGGACCAATTATACTTGTAATGGACTTTAGATCATTGACTTTAAGCTTGACTGGACTGTAGGTAGCGACAGCAGACATAGACTTGACTTACTGGAAGTGACGGTAGATTTGAGACCTACCAGGTAGCTGGACACTAGCACTGAGACATCTGGTCTTGACTGTACCCCATTAGAAAGCAAAGAGAAAAAAAGGGGAGAATTATAATGAGCCAAAAGCCCATAGGTCAAGCTGCGGGTCATGTGTTAAGCTGGTGACTCTCTGAGTAACATAAACATAACATGTGAAATCTCAAAGGTCCTTTCAACAATTACATTAGTCCTCCAAAGGTCCTTTTATACTGTCTATACATTAGCATGCTGATTATATACTTATTACAGTAAATAACATTGTAATAACAGCAGGGGAGACACTGCAGGAGAGACTCAACCTGACAGGGCCTAAGTGTAGTACAGGACTATGTTCTGTACTGGGACATTACACTTATATAAAAAACCATGTCCCACATCCATCTCCCCGGTTATCTTTCTGAACCTTTCCCGCTCCAACAGGGGACAAGACAGGGGTGCCTTTTGTTGCCCCTTCTCTTTAACCTTGCATTAGAACCCCTAGCACAGTACTTTCTCCAACTCCCTGTCTATGAAGGAATCAAGGTCTTCAGAAATAAAAATAAACTGCTTTGCAGATGATTCCTCATATCTACAATATCCGGATACACAGCTAGGGGCAGTTTTTGAGGTATTACAACTCTTTGGCTCATTCTCAGGGTTTAAAATAAACATAGATAAGTGCCAGCTCTTATTCCTAGGTGGTAGACCCTCAACTCCATTACTAGTATCCTCAGTTCAAATAGCTAAACACTCTCTCACCTACCTAGGCATTAAGATAGGCCGTACACCCCAATATTTGTATAATCTAAATGATCCCCCCCTGATTGCTAAGAACTTTTGCGCTGGCATTCACTCCCCCCTCTCTGGTAGGGTGCACCTCATTAAAATGATGACTTTCCCCAAACTACTATATCCAATACAGACAATTCCTTTGCTTTTGCGGCACACAGATGTTAAAAGGATTCAATGGAGCTTAAAATTTTTTATATGGGCAGGCAAACGCCCTAGGGTGGCGTATAACAGCTTATGTTTGGGGAGACAGGAGGGAGGGATGCAGGTGCCAAATGTGAGACTGTACAATCATTTGGCGCTCCTTAGACACGTAAGGGACTGGGCTCATAACACTGCCTAACACTAACACTTAACCTAACACTTCTCTAACACACAACTTGAGCAAAGTCTATGTTCCTTAGGCTCATTAAAGACACTATTTCACCTTCCATATAAAGACATACCCTCATCCATTAAAAAAAAATTTTTTATTTAGTGACACATTGGCTACTTGGAAAGCAGTGTGCAAATTGTGTGGAATGCCTTGGTGTCTCTCTAAGTTTTTCCAACTGTGGCATACACCCGCTCTGCACCATTGTACTCGCAACCTGGCTCACAGACTATGGGTTGCTAGGAATATAACTACCTTTAATGACTTCTTGGATAACACCAGTGGAGTAGTCTGAAGATGGGAGGATTTTAGAGCCAAATATGATCTCCCTGCTGCCCATCACTGGTTGTACAATCAGTCTTGTTCCTTCTTTAGTGCCTTGGTGCGGGGGTATGCTGTGGTGGAAAAACGTAATGACTTTGACAGGAATTGCAGCGATGTGGAGGAGAAAATTAGAAATCTTAATTTTTTACAATAACATGTTTTTGTAGATCAATTTTTTTTTTCATTTTTACAAGTGGTAAAAGGAGAAACAGCCCCCAAAATTTGTAATTCAATTTCTCTCAAGTAAGGAAATACCTTATATGTGGGTGTAAAGTCCTCTGTGAGCGCACTAGAAGGCTCAGAAGGGAATGAGCGACAATGGGATTTTGGAGAGTGAATTTTGCTAAAATGGTTTTTGGGGGGCATGTCACATTTAGGAAGCCCCCATGGTGCCAGAACAGCAAAACAAACCCCACATGGCACAAATGGGAAACTAAACCCCTCAAGGAATGTAACAAGGGGTACAGTGAGCCTTAACACCTCACAGATGATTGACAAACTTTTGTTAAAGTGGGACAAGAAAATGAAAAAATAGTGCCCCCAAAATTTGTAACCTAATTTCTCTTGAGTAAGGAAATACCTCGTGTGGATATTGTCACGATCCCGGCTGGTAGGAGGTGGATCCTCTGTGCCAGAGAGGGATTGGCGTGGACCGTGCTAGTGGACCGGTTCTAAGTCACTACTGGTGTTCACCAGAGCCCGCCGCAAAGCGGGATGGTCTTGCTGCGGCGGTAGTGACCAGGTCGTATCCACTAGCAACGGCTCAACCTCTCTGACTGCTGAAGATAGGCGCGGTACAAGGGAGTAGACAAAGCAAGGTCGGACGTAGCAGAAGGTCGGGGCAGGCAGCAAGAATCGTAGTCAATAAGGCAAGCAGGAGGTCAGGTACACGGTATGGATAAACACAGTAACGCTTTCACTAGGCACAATGGCAACAAGATCCGGCAAGGGAGTGCATGGGAGGAGATCAGATATAGTCTGGGAGCAGGTGGAAGCCAATAAGCTAATTGGGCCAGGCACCAATCATTGGTGCACTGGCCCTTTAAGTCTCAGGGAGCTGGCGCGCACACGCCCTAGAGAGCGGAGCCGCGCGCACCAGCACATGACAGCAGGGGACGGGAACGGGTAAGTGACCTGGGATGCGATTCGCGAGCGGGCGCATCCCGCTGTGCGAATCGCATCCCCGACGGCCATGACAGTGCAGCGCTCCCGGTCAGTGGGACCGACCGGGGCGCTGCGGAGAGAGAGACGCCGTAAGCGCTCCGGGGAGGAGCGGGGACCCGGAGCGCTAGGCGTAACAGATATAAAGTGCTCTATGGGTGCACTAGAGGGCTCAAAAGGGAAGGAGCGACATAGGGCTTTTGGAGATCGAATTTTGCTGAGATGGTTTTTGGGGGGCATGTTGCATTTAGGAAGCCCCCACAGTGCCAGAACAGGAAAAAAAAAACACATGGCACACTATTTGGTAAACTACACCCCTCAAGGAATGTAATAAGGGGTATAGTGAGCCTTTACACCCCACAGGTGTTTATGAATTTTCCTTAAAGTTGTACTTAAAAATCACAAATTAGATTTTTTTTACTAAAATGCTGGTGTTACCCCACATTTTTCTTTTTTACAAGGGGTAATAGGAGAAATAGTCCCCCAAATTTTGTAGCACCATTTCTTTTGAGCATGGAAATACCTCATATGTGCTATGTGGGCGCACTACAGGGCTCAGAAGAGAAGCAGCGCCATTGGGCTTTTGGAGAGAGAATTTGGTTGGAATTGAAGTCAGGGGATATGTGCGTTTACATAGCCACCCCATGCTGCCAGAACAGATGACCCCCACACGTTACCCGATTTCAGAAACGACACCCCTCACGGAATGTAATAAGGGGTGCAGTGAGCATTTACACCCTACTGGAGTTTGACAGGTCTTTGGAACAGTGGGCTGTGCAAATGAATTCACTATGAGTTTCCCGCTGGGAGTTTGAGCTACGGCGGGAAATTTGCTGCAGCTCAAAATCGCAGTGTGTAACTTACTGTAAGCCCCCGCTTGTGTGAATGTACCCTGTTTCTTTTTTTTTGCAAAACTACATCAGCATGCACTGACAGCCGAAGGGCATGTTAAGAGTTGTAGTTATGCAACAGATGGAAGGGCACAGTTTGGAAACCACACTGTAGGGGTCTCCAAACTGTGCCCTTTCAGATGTTGAAAAACTACAATTCCTAGCATGCCCAGTCAGGCATGCTGGGAGTTGTAGTTCTGCAACATCTGAAGGGCCAGATGTTGCAGAACTACAACTCCCAGCATGCATGACTGTCTGGGCATGCTGGGAATTGTAGTTTTGCAACATCGGGAGGGGTACAGTTTGGAGACCACTGCACAGTGGTCTCCAAACTGTTGCCCTCCAGACGATGCATAACTGCAACTCCCAGCATGCACTGACAGCCAAAAGTATACTGAGAGTTGTAGTTATGCAACAGCTGGAAGGGCACAGTTTGGAAACCACTGCTGCCCTCCAGATGTTGCAATACTACAACTCCCAGCATGTCCAGACTTTCAAGGCATGCTGGGAGTTGTAGATTGGCAACATCTGAAGGGCCATACAAACATAGAGGGGCATTCATCAAATCTGTACTTTCTTCTGTACTGGCTTTCTTGCTGAAAAGTTGCTGAATTGGTGACGATCGTGTGAACAGAACTGTTCTACCTTAAATGTTGCAGAGAGTGGCGGGCGGGCGCCAATATTAAATGTTGCATAGTTACAGTCATGGCTATAAATGGAACTAAACCAAAAAGGGAGGGAAGTAAGCCAAGTTGGACATAATGTCACACCAAACTCCAAAAATGGTCTGGACAACATTTTTGGCACCTTTAACTTAATATTTTAATGCAAATTAAATAACTAAAATCAGTCACTTCCTTTAACCATCAATAAGCTTCTTACACCTATCAGCCAGAATGTTGGACCACTCTTCCTTTGCAAACTGTTCCAGGTCTCTCTTATTGGAAGGGCGCCTTTTCCCAACAGCAATTTTAAGATCTCTCCACAGGTGTTCAATGGGATTTAGATCTGGACTCATTGTTGGCCACTTCAGAACTCTCCAGCGCTTTGTTGCCATCCATTTCTCGGTGCTTTTTGCAGTATGTTTGGGGTCATTGTCCTGCTGGAAGACCCAAGATCTCCAACGCAAACCCAGCTTTCTGACGCTGGGCTGTACAGTGCGACCCAAAATCCGTTGGTAATCCTCAGATTTCATGATGCCTTGCACACATTCAAGGCACCCAGTGCCAGAGGCAGCAAAACAACCCCCAAACATAATTGACCCTCCACCATATTTCACTGTAGGTACTGTATTCTTTTCTTTGTAGGCCTCATTCTGTATTCGGTAAACAGTAGAACGATGTGCTTTACCAAAAAGCTCTATCTTGGTCTCATCTGTCCACAAGACGTTTTCTCAGAAGGATTTTGGCTTACTCAAGTTTATTTGGGCAAAATGTAGTCTTGTTTTTTTTATGTCTCTGTGTCCTCCTGGGTCTCCTGCCATAGCGTTTCATTTCATTTAAATGTCGATGGATAGTTCGCACTGACACTGATGCTCCCTGAGCTTGAAGGACAGCTTGAATATCATTGGAACTTGTTTGGGGCTGCTTATCCACCATCCGGACTATCCTGCATTGACACCTTTCATCAATTTTTCTCTTCGGTCCATGCCCAGGGAGATTAGCTACAGTGCCATGGGTTGCAGATTTCTTGATAATGTTGCGCACTGTGGACAAAAGCAAGTCTAGATCTCTGGAGATGGACTTGTAACCTTAAGAGTGTTGATATTTTTCCACAATTCTGGTTCTCAAGTCCTCTTTCTGTTTTCCATGCTTAGTGTGGCACACACATACAAAGACTAGGTGAACTTCTCTCCTTTTTATCTGCTTTCAGGTGTGATTTTTTTTTTATAGTGCCAACACCTGTTACTTGCCCCAGGTGAGTTTAAAGAAGCATCACATGCTTGAAACAATCTTATTAATCCACAATTTTGAAAGGGTGCCAATAATTTTGTCCAGACCATTTTTGGAGTTTGGTGTGACATTATGTCCAATTTTCTTTTTTTTCTCCTTTTTTGGTTTAGTTCCAATACACACAAAGGGAATAAACATGTGTATAGCAAAACATGTGTTTCTGCAGTCCTTTTCTGTGAGAAATACTTCATATTCTTGAAAAACTTCCGGGGTGCCAACATTTTCGCCCATGACTGTATATAGGGCAAGGTTGAATTGCCCTGTGATAACTTCTAAATGTGGCCCGTGAGACTTTTCACAAAAAGTCGCACATGATAAATTAGTGAACCATGCACAAAGTGATCTAAATAAGAACACTTCGGGGCGTGGCTTGGCGCTGAGAAGAGATGGCTGCGTGCTGAACTGCTCCCACTCCCCTGAGGCCTTAATTATGCCTTTTCCAGGGGTGACCTGCCTCTACTAGTTGGGGAGGACCACCCGCCGACACCCTAAGAGATCCTCTAGCCATCGAGCCCCATCTCCATCGGGTTCCATCACCCGTTACCTCAGTCAGCCTCCTGCAAGGGATCTGGGCCTCCCGTCTGCTGCTCCAGACTCCATCTGGCAGCTCCGCTCCAGGTCAGTTGGCGCTGCTCTCACCCGAGCTGTTACAGCACCTGAATCTGCTCCTGATCCTTCGGGCGCTCCTCCGCAGCTGTGTCCGGTCTCCACGCCGGACCTCCGATCCCCTGCCTGTACTGCGCAGCGGCCTCAATCTTCCCCACAGGCCGTCTTCTACCCAGAGGGCCCCGCGGCCTCATTGCTTCCTGCCTGCACTCCAGCTCCCTCCGCTGGCCCTGCGGATCTCCCAGTGAGCCCCTCAGTACCTGCACCTCTGGAGGAGGTTGCCCGGCTGAACTCACCCTCTCAGTGCCTCTGGGACCCCCAGTCCCTGCCCCCTCAAGACTGTCCATCTCCATCTTGGGCAGCTATGGTGAGGGAGGATACAATCTCCCTGAAAGGAGACCCGGTCTGTGTGCTGGATTCGGCTCCTGCTGGGATGCAGGAAGCCTCCCTGTTGCCCTCTGTGGAGTCTGGAGCTTGGACTATTGTGCCTAACCCCTTTGCTATATCCCCCCTTGGGGACCCTGCTAGGAGTCCTCCTCCTGTTGCCTCCCCTAAGCCCCATGGCACCCACCAAGCACTCTTAAGGGGCCCCACACTCCTCTGCACAGCAGAGTCCCTCTGCCTCCCTGGCTGCCTGTGAAACAACTCCGCCTGCTGTGGCTGCATCCCAGTAGGACGCTGTCCCTGATTTGAACTTGGTTTGTTCGGGTGTCCCGGCTTCCTCATCTCCATCTCCAGACTGAAGTCAACTCCTTTCACAAATCCCTACTAAAGAGGACTTTCGCTCTCTTATCTCTGAGAGCTGAAATTTCTGTGCTCCGTCAAGATCTCCAACATGTCTCTGAGAGGGTCGAGGGCTTGGAGGAGGAACGTGAGACCACCAGGGCCTATATTGCCCATCTCCAGTCCACCATTGCCTCTCAGTCGGACTTTCTCAGTGACCTCCATGATCATGTGGAGAACCTGGACAACCTGGGACAACACAATAATATCAGGATTTGCGGTCTCTCTGAGGCGACTCAAGCTGAGGATCTCCAAGTTACGTTGGAAGCGACATTCAATATGATTCTGGGTGAACCTCCATCTCACCATATTAAACTGGCTCGTGCTCATCAGGCCCTCCACCCCAAATCCTCCAATGGTCCCCCTAGGGACATCATCTGTTGCTGATTTCCAAGTCAAGGAGGCGATTATGAACATGGTCAGATTGCTGAGGAACTTCGACTTTGATGATGCTCCTGTGCAATTATATCAGAACTTGTCATGGATTACCCTACGGAAGCGCAAGATGCTGCAACCTCTTCTGGCGGTCCTCCGCTCACATCAGATCCCGTACAGATAGTCCTTTCCATTTGCCCTTAAAGCTCGTAAGGATTGATGCCCTGCTGTACTAAGCTCCTTTTCTGACCTCCCAGCCTTTTGTTCTTCCCTGGACTTGCCTGCCCCTCAACTGGTGCCTCTCTCCCCCACCAACACCTCCCCTGTGTGGCAACCTGTCAGAGCCAAACGTTCTACTGCTGGGCGGAGATCTGCTACGCAAGGGCAGCGGAGCACCCCTTCTGGTCTGCCCTGAGGACTCCATCGTGGTTTGCTGCAGAGGACTCTTTTCCATTGTCTGAATGGCAGTGTCTGGTCTCTCCCCTCTTTTTTTGATTTCTTCACGAACGTGTTTGCATTCCAATATTGTTTTCACATAGTCACACCTTTCTTGTAGTTTGCTCCATTGGCATGGCCTTTTTTTTGGGGGGGGGGCTGTCTTGTTCTGGTGGTTCTCTCCTTGGTGCGTAACTCTGTTTCCCCTTCTGAGGCTGTGGCAATGGCTGGGAAATTAAACCAATGAGTGTTTTCCCTGCCCTCTCCTTGTTTGTTGGCCTCCACTTTGACCTTCAGGTCACTGGTTAGTTTTTGGATTTGTCCTTTGTCTGTGTTGTTTTCTCCATTGTTGTCTTCGTGTGTCCTGTCTGTCTCTCTTATGTCTTCTCCTTTTTCCTTGTCTTCCTCTTTTCTAGGTTCTCCGGATGTGAGGGGTTCTTGTACGATCCCTTCTGGCTGATTTTGCTCCTCCTGATCCTGAGCAGCTTCTTGGGCGGTCTGAGTAAGTACTACACAGTATTGGCTTTGTCTCTTCTATCACCTTCCCCATGGCTAAGTGTGTCTCCTTAAATGTGAAGAACAATTATGAAAAGAAAAGAGGTGCGCTCCTGGTGTAATACTGCGGGATGAACAAGAAAGGTGTATGGATAAATTGCACCTTACCGTGTGGTGTTGTACTAAGAGTACAACACCTGAGATGGCATATAGACTCGGTGACAGGTGGCAGCCTCGGTATCCGATTCCCGTAACTTCTCAGTCCGGTATAGAAAGTATAAAAGAGCAAAAGGTGAGAGACTATCCGATGGCGCCTTCCTGAATGATTCAAAATTGCCGTGAGTTTAAACAAGGCAATTTTATTGGAAATAGTGCAACATAAAAGTTTCGAATCCGGACCGGATTCTTCGTCAGGCAGAATGATTCACAGAAAAAATGCGCCAAGATTTAAATGTCCAACTTGGACATTTAAATCTTGGCGCATTTTTTCTGTGAATCATTCTGCCTGACGAAGAATCCGGTCCGGATTCGAAACTTTTATGTTGCACTATTTCCAATAAAATTGCCTTGTTTAAACTCACGGCAATTTTGAATCATTCAGGAAGGCGCCATCGGATAGTCTCTCACCTTTTGCTCTTTTATCCTTAAATGTGAAGGGCCTTAACTTTCCACTGAAAAGGCGCTTGCTACAGTGGGAGCTGGTGTCCCTATGTGCTGATATTGTCTACCTTCAGGAGACGCAGTTTGACAAATCAGGCTCTTTTCAATTCCTTCACCACTTATACCCCCTGTCCTTTGTAGCCTCCTGATGCGAAGGTCGCTGGGGTGGCAATACTTATCTCCCGCTCATTTCCACTCCAGGTTTCCTCAAACTATGCTGATCTCATGGGGCGTTTTGTAATAGTTGAGGGCTCTCTGGGGGGTAAACAGCTTCTTCTCTGTAACCTCTATGCACCTAACACATCTCAAACCCCCTTTCTCCGAAGGGTTCTTACTCATTCTGCTTTCTAAGTACTCTCCGTCTGCATGGCTTCTAAGGGGGGATTTTAATCTAATCTTTTCTCCTACTATGGACCGCCACTCCACTGTAGCTGCCCCTCCATCGTCTGCTCAACTGTGCTTGTTTTTACTTTTCAGACACTTAGTTCATGCCTATTCTCTCTATGACCTTTGGCGTATTAATCATCCCACTGATCGTTCCTTTACTTTCTTCTCTCATCCCCACAAACTCCATACTCGCATAGATTACTTCTTTGGCAACCTCCCTATGGTTCAGATGCTCTCGGGTGCTTCTCTGGAACCTATCTCTTGGTCTGATCGCAGCCCTGTCCTGCTCTTTTTCTCCTTTCTCCTCCTTTTCCAGACATTGTTATTGACATCTCAATGATTCTCTACTCAAATCTGCACCCTCCTGGGAAGTCCATGCTTCACTCATTGATTACTTTGATCCCTAAACCGGGTAAGGATCCTCATGATTGTGCCAGCTATAGGCCCATCGCTCTTCTTAACTCAGATTTCAAGCTTTTTTCCAAGGATGCCGAAAAGGCCTTTGATAGACTAGGGTGGCCTTTTCTTTTTGCAACCTTACAGAAGTTTGGTATAACGGGCAACTTTCTCACAGTACTGCGGGGTTTCTACTCATCCCCTACTGCTTCCCTTATGCTTTCTCACGCTACCTCCTCTACTTTTCTCCTCTTGGAGAACCAGACAGGGCTGTTCTGTAAGGGTCACGGCAGGTGGTGGATCCTCTGGGCCTGTGTGGATGATTACGTGAGCCGTGCCAGGGAGCGGAGTCTAAGGTGCCACTGGTTTTCACCAGAGTCCGCCACAAAATGGGGTGGTCTTGCTGCGGCAGGCGGCACCAGGTTGCTACCCCTGAAACGACTCATCCACACAGGTAGCTGGGATGAAGCGTGGTACAGAGGATAAAGACAAGAACATAGGAAGAAGAAAGACGCCAGTGCACTCACCCGTTCAGATGGACTTCTATTTATTCAAGGTACATTCTTGTACAGCAAGACAGTCCCGAACATAACCCCCATGTGGATGGTGCAGAGCAGGATGTTCCGCAGGCAGGGACGTTCACCGGAGCACGACGGTGCCGTTTCACGCCAGTGGGCGTTTCTTCAGAGGATAAAGACAAGACATGGTCAGGATAGGCGGCACAAGTAGCAGGGTCAGGTCATGGAACAAGGATCAGGTACATGGATAGACAGGATAACAGGAACACAGTAGCTTTCTTTCAGGCACTAGGGCAACAAAGATCCAGCACAGGGCAGGTGGAGGTGCCCACACTTCTATGGAAGGAACAGGTGAAGACACTAATTAGGGCATACTGGCCCTTTAAATCACAGAGCTCCGGCATGCGCGCACGCCCTAGGAGGCAAGGGCATGCGCGCCGGGACTGAGAACATGGATGACCAGGGAGGTGAGTGACGGGCTGGAACTCGCATGCGGGTGCTAAACATTACATGTCCGCTGTCTCCCCTGATCTTTGCTCTCTGTAGTGAGCCTTTTGCAGCTATGATTTGGGGGGGACCTGGACATCTCTGGTATGGCATCTCCCATCGTCTGAGGGGCTCCACTACCTACAGCTCCGTCACTACATGTCCTCTAGGCTGGAGTTCCTGACTGTGTCCTTGCCCACGAGTTTTGAATAACTATGTCGGGGTGGACCTTAGGCGAAGGGACTTCTCTCTGATATCTATTCTGTCCTTCTCATGTCCCAGGTGGTGTGGCTCCATCCCATCGCTATATTCAATGCTGGGAAGAAGCCCTCCAGACTTCTATCACTCTCCCAAAGTGGCAAGTGATTTGGGATCATGCCTCTAAGGCGTCCATCTGCACGGCCTATGAGGAAACCCAGTTCAAAATGCTGATGGAATGGTACCATACCCCTGAGTTATTGAATAAACTGAATCCCGCCATCCCTCCCCAGTGTTGGCGCTGTGGAGTTGGCCTTTGTACTGTTTTTCACATCTATTGGACGTTTCCTCTTATAGTGAACTACTGGGGAATGGTAAAGAGGCTGTTTGTGCGGTATTGGGTGTTTCTGTTCTGCTTGATCCCTTGACCTACTTACTCCATCTTTCCTATCGGGGCCCTGTCAAAGAAGCCGTTCAAGTTATTTATGCACGTAGTTCTGGCCGCAAAGACTCTCATTGCTAAGTACTGGAAGAGGACCATCCCTCCCTCTGAGGCTGAACTTGTTGCTCGTATCCGTGAGATCCATTCCCTTGAATCTCCTACTGCCTCCTTGAATGACACTGTACCTCTATTTCTCTCAGTCTGGGAGCCTTGGGACCGTTACATCGATCAGTGGCCTCCTTGACTCAGAGTCTCCTCTCCTTTCTTCTACCCGTTCTCTTTTTCTCTTCTTTCTTTACTCCTCTGACGTTGTTTTGTGTTCGTCTACATGTACTTGTCTTTTGTGTATGTTCTCAGGCTTATATACGAGATTTATTCGCTATGACTTAGTGTTCTAATTCTAGTATCTGGTTTGCCCCCCTCCTCTTCCCATCCTCATTCTACCATTCATTAGTACTTAGTTGCTCAGGCAAGGGCCCTGCCTGGGGTCTACTGGGGGAGGGTGAGGGTATTGGGATCTGGTGTAATATTGCTATATTTTGCTTTGTATAAAACTTTTTTCTCATTCTTTGACAGTTGGGCTCATACATTGTACGGTCTTCTTGTCATATCTTTCTGTAATGTTAAAAAAACTTTAATAAAAATTTACAGTTGAAAAAAACTAAAAATAAGAACACTTCATGTTCAGGAAATGTAAGCAGTCTAAAATAAATGTATACGGAAAAAAGCAGTCTAAACAGATTAATAAATTCCCCTCATAGTGAATACCATAATTCTCCAGTGCTAAACTTCCTGGACATCACATTGTCGGTGCAGTACTCCAGCATTATTATTTAGAAAACTTTCAGAAAAGGTATCAGGAAATTCCATCCTTTTGCCAACCTGGCAACATGGTGCAAAAACATTACCTTTGGGGAGCCCATTACTCACTCTTCATTTCAGCCACCTCAATATACAGTCCAGTGCTAAAAAAAAACTACCTTCTACTCCCTCAATATACATTCCACTGCAAAATCTCTCTCCCTTCTGCCCCCTCAAAGTGCAGTCCTATGTTAAAAACATCACACCTCTACCTTCAGCCCCTCTAACATACACACCTATGTAAATAACCATACTCCACTACTTTCATCCCTTCTAACACAGAGCTCCATTTAAATTACCTCACTTTCCCTCCCTTCAGCCCCTCTAACATACAGGTCAATGTAAATAATCTCACTTTCCTACCTTCAGCCCTTCTTACATACAGCCTCATGTATGCCACACTCGCCTTCCTTTAGCCCTTGTAACATACAGCCCATGTAAATAACCCCACTTGCCTCCCTTCAGCCCTTCTTACATACAGCCCATGTAAATAACCCCACTCGCCTCCCTTTAGCCCTTCTAACATACAGCCCATGTAAATAACCACTTCCTTCCCTTTAGCCCTTCTAACATACACAAAACTTACCCCCTCCCTTCAGCATCTCTAACAGCCCCAAATAACTTGACCAATGGGTTAAGGTTTTTAATCTTTATAGGCTTTAATAAAAGTTATGTTTCAGACAACAGTAGTGAAAGGGAAAAACTAGGATTTTTGTAATCAAATGTACAACATACAGTGGTCCCTCAACATAAGATGGTAATTGGTTCCAGACAAACCATTGTTTGTTGAAACCATTGTGCATTGAGGGATTCGTACTATAGATTATACTCACGCGTCCCCGCCGCTACTCTGCTGCCGTATCACTATGTTGCCGATGCCCTTCGCCATCGCTCTGTCGCCACCCCCTATCGGGTGACGGAGCGAAGGGATGAAGGCAGAGAGCAATGGCGCAGGGCAGCGGTGAAAGGACGGGCCGGAGCAGCGGGGACATGTAAGTATCAATCAGCGGGGCACATTTAACAGTTATCCGGCGGTGGCTGACTGCCAGTTAGCAGTTTTTTGCTATGGCCCTGACCCACAGAAGCATCTTATGTTGAAATGATCGTATGTCGGGGGACTACTGCACAAATAACTCCTACCTGCAGCACATACACATACAGCCCCATGTAAATAGCTGCACTACCTTCAGCCCTTCTTACATACAGCCTCTTGTAAATAACTTGACCCCCTACATTCAGCCCCCCCCCCCCAATAGCCCATGTTAATAACTTAACTATCTTCAGCCCTTTTTAACACTGCCCCATGTTAATGACCTCTCTACCCTCCTTTTGGCCCTTCTTACACAAAGCCCCATGTAAATAACCTCATTTTCTCCCTTCAGCCACTCTAAAACACAGCCCCATGTAAGTGACCACACTCCCCTCCCTTCAGCTCCTACAAATACAGCCCTATGTAAATACCATCACTCCCCTCCCTTCTTCAGCCAGTACCACATAACAATTCTCCCCTCTAATCCCTTCTATTATAGCGTCTAACGGTGAAGCACCTCCCTCCTGTCTCTTCCCAACAGTCACGTGTGCAGACATACTCCCTTAGGTTTCCATACAACACTATTATCACGGCCTTTCCTGAATATGCCACGCCCCTAAACGTGCCTCTTATCAAAAAGAAACCAATCCAGACACCGCCTCAGCTCTGGTCCTTGATTCGCTGCCGTCATGTGATTGGTTGAGGTTTCCTGTCGCTTAATAGGGTGGCCATTTTTCCGAAGACCAAGTTTATCTAGAAATTAGGGCTTCGACAGAATGGAAAACGAATCCGGGGAAGTATCTTTATTGTGAAGAACGTTTTTAGCTCTAGTTCTTGAAGGTGCAGTTCATGTAGGTAAGTCGTTCATATCCTATGTGTTCGTCTAATTCGTAGATGTAAAGGGAAGAGCGAAGCGAGGTGTTCAGAGCCACTGGTGAACGCAGGTGTGTGTCAGGAGTGTAGTGCTGTGGTGAGGTATATTTCCATGTGACAGACTGGCCTCTGTATGAGAGAGACATATCCACTATATCACATGGAAATATACTTGTCTGTTTATTGCATGTGTTCCCCATAGACCCCCCTGATATATCCCTCATGTATTGTTGGCT
This sequence comes from Hyla sarda, assembly GCF_029499605.1. Lineage (NCBI taxonomy): Eukaryota > Metazoa > Chordata > Amphibia > Anura > Hylidae > Hyla > Hyla sarda. Next base: position 184,591,008 of record NC_079193.1, read on the forward strand.
GATCAATAGAAAAGTAGTGTGTGAAGAAAACGGCTTAAATTGCAATATATTTGCCTCATATATATATATATATATATATATATATATATATACAGTGACAGTGATCCCTCAACATACAATTGTCTTTTCTGGACCATTGTAAGTTGAAACCAGACTCAACATACAATGCTACAGACAGTCAAGATCTGTGAAACTTGTCAATGGCTGGAAGAACTGACTAATTTAGTGGTAAAATACCTTGTATTCCTGAAGTGTTTGCACTGACTGGTGTCTGGTAGCGCCTCCTACAGTACAGGGTGGTATTACATGTTCTGTACTCCTTACCTGTACCAGGGTTAGCTGCTCCTTTGGACACCAGGTGAGGGCGACTCCATGTTACTTTTTTAGGACATTGCATGTACTGTACAGGACCCTGAAGATGCTTCTGTCCTCTACATAGACCAGTGTTTCCCAAGCAGGGTGCCCCCCGCTGTTGCAAAACTACAACTCCCAGCATGCCCGAACAGCCTTTGGCTGTCTGGGCATGCTGGGAGTTGTAGTTTTGCAACAGCTGGAGGCTCCCTGCTTGGAAAACACTGACATAGACAGTGATTTACAGCTCCCAGCAGATCTTTCTTACTTTTATATGTAAGGACTTGCTTTATCTATATCAGTTATCTACTTATTTCTATTTATTTTTTTTTATTCTCACTTTTTCCTATTTTTGGATGACATTTTGGGCCTTTAGAACCAATTACCAGGTTTCCATAGAGTTCTGGTCTCAATATACAATGGTCGTCCTGGAACCAATTAATATTGTAACTTGAGGGACCACTGTACTGAACTTTCTAGTGCATCACAAAATATCTGCAGTGCCAAAAAAGAGACAGTCCCAAAAAAACTGTGTGAACACAGCCTTAGTGAGTGCGGCACTAATATTGGAAGAGTCAGGGTCTGGCTTGTTGTTTCCGTCTTGGGTCACCCCAAAAGTGTTCAGTAAGGTTGAGATCAGGGCTGTGTGCCGCCAGATCAAAATGTCTTGGTATGTTGAAGCATTAAAGGGGTATTCCAGGAAAAAACTTTTTTATATATATATATATATATATATATATATATATATATATATATATATATATATATCTCAACTGGCTCCAGAAAGTTGAACGGATTTGTAAATGACTTCTATTAAAAAATCTTAAACCTTTCAGTACTTATGAGCTTCTGAAGTTAAGGTTGTTCTTTTCTGACACCTATCTCAGGAAACACCCAGTTTAGAAGAGGTTTGCTATGGGGATTTGCTTATAAACTGGGAGTTTCCCGAGACAGGTGTCATCAGAGAGCACTTAGACAGAAAAGAACAAACTTAACTTCAGAAGCTCATAAGTACTCAAAGGATTAAGATTTTTTAATAGAAGTAATTTACAAATCTGTTTAACTTTCTGGAGCCAGTTGAGATATATAAGTTTTTTCCTGGATAACCCCTTTAAAGGGAAACCATAATGTTGCATCTGCAGAGTACAAGTTCAGATTCCAGGCAAATCATAGTCCACTGCTAAAGCGACTACAGAGTTGCCAGGAGTTTGAACGTATATCCCACCGCTGCGTCCACATTATATTATATTATATACCAGTGAAAAACAAAGCATTACTACTGCCAATTAAAATAATATCTTTTATTTAATCAAGATTAAAATATTACAGGAAAATGAGTCAGTATTCAGAAACAATCCAAAAATGCTGCCGATTATTTTTGTACATATGTAAACTCACATGGGGAGATTTATCAAAACCTGTGAAGAGGAAGAGTGGTGTAGTTGCCCATAGCAACCAATCAGATTGCTTCTTTCATTTTCCACAGGCCTCTTTAGAGGCCTGTGGAAAATGAAAGAAGCAATCTGATTGGTTGCTATGGGCAACTGCACCACTCTTCCTCTGCACAGGTTTTGATAAATCTCCCCCACTGTCCTGTTTATCAAAGGGGAGAATGCAATGCATAGGGGACAAGAGCGATATTCACCAACACTTCACTGCACCATTAGCACCTTGTGCCCCTCTCTAAGAATTCCTTACACTTCTGGAATTCTAAAAAAATATTTATTACCCCAAAGAGTTGTGTAGCAAAAACTACCCTTTACCTGTAGAACTTTCCTCATGAATCCCCATTTTTTATCCAACATTTTATACAAAGGGAGACACCTCTCCTATTGTCCCTGTTTCAAGTGTGTAAAGAATTTCATGCTGCAATCTGATTGGACAGGAGTGAGCTCACTTCCTGGACTTTGTCCATGCCTGTGCTTCAGTTAGGACAAAGATGATGCTGCAGCCAGACAGGATTGTGTTCTGGATGGTATGGAAACCCCTAGTGGTGTTTTATTTTATTTATTTATTTTTTTACATGCCATGATTTCTATAAAAAGGAAATAACATTTTCTTATGAAGTATATTTGAAAGGTTAATGTACAACTTATAGAAGCTTTTTTTAATCGGACAGTGCCCTTTTAAGGGTACGTTCACACATGCGGAATTTACAGCGTATTTTACGCTGTAAATCCTCTGGTGAAGGCCCGCTCTATGCTGGCTTTACATGTGCCTGCTGGTAACGGCAATACGCTGCTACCAGCAGACACACTGCGATATGCGAGTCGCAGTATACTCGCACATTGCGGGAGCTCTCTGCCTAGCTCAGAGCAGGGAGAGCGGTCGCGATGTGCGAGTAAGCCGTATTGCCGCTACCAGCAGGCACATATAAAGCCAGCATACAGCGGGGCCTTCACCAGCGGATCCGCAGCTAAATACGCTGCGAAAATCCACGCGTGAGAACGTACCCTTAGGCTGTTTATGTATTTCCTATTGACTTCTGTTTAGGTTGCTCTAAGTGAGCACCTTTTTTTCTGATCTGTGGTTTTCATCCTCAGATCAAACATTTTATGTAGGACATTGCTATACCATACATATTCTTTGTAAAATACCCTAAAAGAAGCATCTGCAAATGAAGACATTTTTAATAAATAGTTTTTCTGTTTTAGATACTGCCTGCTAAAAAGACCATGTATCGACCATACAAACACATTAGAAGAGGATTCAAGAAGAGTAGAGGTTTAAAATTTGTAAGTATTATTATTTTCACTTTAAGACCAAATAATATAATTATTTGACATACATTTTGTGCACAACAGCACACATTTTTACAGCTGATGTCATGTTATATGCATGAAATAGGCACAGGCACCCACATTACAATACTTTATCACTTACTCTGAAACAATTCATGTTTTATGTGAGCCAGGAACTTGAGATGAAGTTAGAGAGGGCTCTCTGCCCCTACTGTCGCCACTCTAAGCTTCACTGACTTTGCTTTCTATTCACACACACACACACAGAGAGAGAGACCAGTCAGTCAAATCGCAAGGTGGAAAGCACCTTTATTTGATTGTATACCAAGTTCATGGCTCATTTTAACCTTTTTAAAGGGGTACTCCGGTGGAAAACTATTTTTTTTTTCCAAATCAACTGGTGCCAGAAGGTTAAACAGATTTGTAATTACTTAACTCCTTGGGGATGGAGGGCGTATCCATACGCCCTCTGCATTTCCGATCACCGCCGGGCGGTGATCGGACCGGGATGACTGCTGATATCTATCAGCAGGCATCCCGTGGCAATGCCTAGAGGGGTCCTGAGACCCCCCCATGTCAGCGATCACGGCAAATCGTTGGTCAATTCAGACCAGCGATTTGCCCGAGATCCGGGCTAATCGGGTCACTGGTGACCCGATCTCCCGGAAAATAAGCATGATCGGAGCTGTCAGAGACAGCTCTGACCATCCTAAAGGATAGGAGCGAGGTGGCAGTGTTGCAACCCCCTCCTCTTCTCTGCCATTGGTCGGTCAGGCTGACCACCAATGGCAGGAGGGCGGCGAGGGGGGAGCATGGTACGGCTTACCTGGACCGGTGCAGGCATCCTGGACCAGCGGCGGCGACGGCATCGACGGCAGTTGGAGCGGCCGGAAAGTGCGGTGTGCAGAAGGCTGCAGTGAAGATCGAGGCAAGTGATCTTCTCTGTGGCCTTCTAAAAGCTGCAAAACTACAACTCTCAGCATGCCCACACAGCCAAAGGCTACCACTATAAGGTGGTCTCCAAACTGTAGCCCTCCAGATGTTGCAAAACTACAACTCCCAGCATGCCTGGACAGTCTGGGCCTGCTTGGAGTTGTAGTTTTGCAACATCTGGAGGGCCACAGTTTGGAGACCACTATTTAGCAGTCTCCAAACTGTTCTTCTCCAGTTGTTGCATAACTACAACTCCAAGCAGGCCCAGACTGTCCAGGCATGCTGGGAGTTGTAGTTCTGCAACATATGAAGGGCCAGATATTGTAGAACTACACCCCCAGCATCCCTGACTGGGAGTTGTAGTTTTGCAACAGCTGTAGGCACACTGGTTGGGAAACACTGAGCTAGAGTTTGTTTCCTAACTCAGTGTTTCCAACCCATGTGCCTCCAGCTGTTGCAAAACTACAACTCCCAGAATGCACTGGGAGTTGTAGTTTTGCAACAGCTGGAGGCACATTGGTTGGAATCACTGAGCTAGTTTGTTTTCTAACTCAGTGGTTCCCCACCAGTGTGCCTACAGCTGTTGTAAAACTACAACTCCCAGCATGTACGGTCTGTCAGTGCATTCTGGGAGTTGTCATTTTGCCACAGCTGAAGGTTTGGGGTACACCCCGCCCCCCCATGTGAATGTACAGGATACATTCACACGGGCGGGAGTTTACAGTGGGTTTCCTTCTACAAGTTTGAGTTGCGGCAAATTTTCCGCCGCAGCTCAAACTCCCAGCGGAAAACTTACTGTGAACCCCCACCTGTGTGAATGTACCCTAAAAACACTACACTAACAAATAATAAAAAGTAAACCACTACATATACACCCCCTTACACGTCGCCCCCCCCCCCCCACAATAAAATGGAAAAACGTCTCGTACGGCAGTGTTTCCTAAACAGAGCCTCCAGCTGTTGCAAAACCACAACTCCCAGTATTGCCGGACAGCCATAGACTGGCCTGGCAGGCAGGGAGTCTTTCAACAGCTGGAGGCACCCTGTTTGGGAATCACTGCTGTAGGGTTTTACTGTAGGTAACCGGGTCCGCCCCTATTGCAAATTCCTTATTCATGCCTCAAATGCGCATGGCGCTCTCTCACTTCAGAGCTCTGTCGTATTTTAAGGCAACAGTTTAGGGCCACATATGGGGTATCTCCGTACTCGGGAGAAATTGCACTACAAATTTTGGGGGATCATTTTCTCCCATTACCCTTTGTAAAACAATGGTAAATTTGGGGGGAAAAACTGCACTTTAGTGGAAATTTTTTTTTTTTTTCCATTTAAACAGCCGACTTTAACGAACAGTCGTCAAACACTAGTGGGGTGTTGAGGCTCACTGTACCACTTTTTACGTGCCTTTAGGGGTGTAGTTTCCAAAATAGTATGCCATGTGTTTTTTTTTTTTTTTTTTTTTTTTTTTTTTTTTTTGCTGTTCTGGCACCATAGGGGCTTCCTAAATGTGACATGCCGCCCAAAAACCATTTCAGAAAAATTCACTCTCCAAAATCCGACTGTCGCTCCTTTACATACACACATGGGGTATTTCCTTACTCGAGAGAAATTGGGTTACAAATTTTGGGGGGCTTTTTCTCCTATTATCCCTTGTAAAAATTCAAAAACTGGGTCTACAAGAACATGTGAGTGTAAAAAATGAAGATTGTGAATTTTCTCCTTCACTTTGCTGCTATCCCTGGGAAACACCTAAAGGGTTAACACACTTACTGAATGTCATTTTGAATACTTTGGGGGGTGCAGTTTTTAAAATAGGGTCATTTATGGGGTATTTCTAATATGAAGGCCCTACAAATCCACTTCAAAACTGAACTGGTCCCTGAAAAATTCAGATTTTGAAAATTTTGTGGAAAATTGCTCCTGAACTTTGAAGCCCTCTGATGTTTTCCAAAAGTAAAAACACGTCAACTTTATGATGCAAACATAAAGTAGACATATTGGGGGAGATTTATCAAAATCTGAGCAGAGGCAAAGTTGCCCATAGCAACCAATCAGCTTACTTCTTACATTCTTAACAAGGCCTCTGAAAAATGAAAGAAGCGATCTGATTGGTTGCTATGGGCAACTCGTCAACTTTGCCTCTGCACAGGTTTTGATAAATCTCCCCCATTGTATTTGTGAATCAATATATAATTTATTTGGAATGTCTATTTTCCTTACAAGCAGAGAGCTTCAAAGCTAGAAAAATGCAAAATTTTCAATTTTTTTTTCATGAAATTTTTGAATTTTTCACCAAGAAATGATGCAAGTATGGACAAAATTTTACCACTAACATAAAGTAGAATATGTCACGAAAAACAATCTCTGAATCAGAATGAAAGGTAAAAGCATCCGAGTTATTAATGCTTAAAGTGACAGTGGTCAGAATTGCAAAAAATGCTCCTGTCCCTAGGGTTATAATGGGCTCCGTCCCCAAGGAGTAAAAAATAAATAAATCTTAAACCTTCCAGTACTTATCAGCTGCTGTATGCTCCACAGGAAGTTGAGTAGTTCCTTTCAGTCTAACCACAGTGCTCTCTGCTGCCACGTTTGTCAATGTCAGAAACTTTCCAGAGCAGGAGAGGTTTGCTATGGGGATTTGCTTCTACTCTGGATAGTTCCTGACACGGACAGAGGTGTCAGCAGAGAGCACTGTGGTCAGATAGAAAAGAGTGTACAGCAGCTAAGTACTGGAAGAAAACTGATCGAAAACTGTGCAGAGGAAAAGTTGACAAGTTGGCTATAGCAACCAATCCGATCGCTTTTCATTTTTGAAAATGCCTCTTAAAAATAAGCAATCTGGTTGCTATGGGCACCTGGTCAACTTTTCCTCTACACAAGTTTTGATACCCCCCACAATGTGTATTTTCTGTTCAGGGGGTTGATTACATTGAGTGAAGTGGAGTTGCATATAATAAATGTCTAAAAACTCAATGCTCAAAAACAATGGCAAGTATCTAAAAAACAATAATTTAGCAAAATGAGCCTTGATACATTTTTTGCTGTATGTTTAGCACCTTCAGTATGTTTATGAAAGAATGAATAGTATATGGAAACCAAAAAAGTTGGCAAACAATGAAACCTCCTTTTAATGTGTCTGTTGACTTATTCTGTCTTTAATAGATGTTAATTCATCTGTTTTTCAGTTTCGGCCACGCTTCGCATGTGAGGTAAGTAGATCTGAGTTAAGGACAAAACCACCTTTGGACAAAGGGGTTGTATACTTTAGTTAACCCATTACTACTCAACCAGTATATATCCTGCAGCATTATAGGTGCTAATTGAAAGCAATTACCTATTAATGTAAGGCAGGACATGTAGATAGTAGGCCTGCAGGATATATCGCAATCCCAATCGAATCATGATAATTTGGGATTGCGATATGTCAATATTGACCTTGGGAAATGCGATTTGTTACCTGCGGCTCCGGTGGCGGCTGGTCCAGCAGCTCCGGTGGTGGTTGTATTCTATGCTTCCCTGCGGCGCGGTTGGGGCCCTTCACTGTGCGGCCGACTGTCTCCAGCAGTGCCGAGCACTGAGAGGAGGGGAGTTAACCCCTCTACGACTGGCCGCCGTATATATACGGCTCAGCCGTGTTGCGGGTGTATGAAGCAAGCTCAGAAGCTTGTTTTACAAGAGAGTATTCCACAGTCTGCGGAGAGTAGGGAGAAAGGTAGACACTTTTCTGGCACTTGCTGGATGTAGAGCCGTAATGAAGAATTCAGACTTCAGAGTGGTGCAAATAAAATCCCATTTTATTTGAAATGATTAGAGTGACAACGCGTTTGGCTCCCCTCTTCATCAGGTCATGAGGAGACACATGCTAGGGCTACCTTTTATAGTATGGGCTGTTGAAGAAGCCCGCGAAATGGCTTGCAGGGCCCAGGGGCTGAGTTAGGTGACGTCGTCGGTAACCTGCGTGGAGTCACGTACAAAGTAAACAGACTAAACACGAGTCACTGCACAATACAATTTGATTAAAAACAAACATTGGTCTTAAGGGTAAAAGAAGCTTGTTTGTCCGTGGGGTCCCGATCAGCTGAGACCTTTGTCCATCCTTACCGATCTGCGCTCCAATAATGCAGGCAGCCTCAGCAGCCTGTAGTAATGGAGTACCAGTAACACTGATCAATGCTGTGCTATAGGCTCCTATGGCATAGCATTGTTCAGTGTCTGCAATCACAAGATTGCATCTAAAAGTACCCATGGCAGTGTTTTCCAAACAGTGTGCATTCAGCTGTTGCAAAACTACAACTTCCAGCATGCCCGGACACACAACTGGAGACACACTGTTTGGAAAACACTGCCCTATCGGGACTAAAAAATAGTGAGAAAAAAACAAAAAGTAATAATGTTAATAAGACCCTCCCCTAATAAAAGTTTAAACCGCCCCCCTTTTTTCCCAATTTTTAAATAAAATAATGTAAACAAATAACAGGATAGCAAACTTTTCGTCACTTCATATACCAGAAATTTTTTTATTAAAAAGTGACCAAAAATTGTACCAATATAAACTACAGATCACTGCGGAAAAAATAAGCCTCATACAGCCCCATATAGGGAAAAATAAGAAATATAGGGGTCAGAAGAGGACTATTTTAATCTTAGGAGAAAAAAAACATGGCCAAATATGTGTATCGCGGTATTTTTGAAACGTATGGCGGTTCCATGGTATATAACGGTATTTCCCCCCCCCAGATTAATTATCAGCCCAGCGCTGTGCTGTCCCCATCGGGGTATTACTCACGTCACCCGCAAGCGCTGCTCTCCTCGTCCTCCTGTTTGTTGCGGCCGTCGGCGCTGACACTCTATACTGTATCCCTATGCTCGGGCTGCAAAAGGTAAACAAAGAAAAACTTTAACGCATGTTCCTACGTTGGCCTTACGCTCTTCCTGGGGACGTGAACCTCAGACAGTCGTCAGCCGGCTTCTTACATGACAGTGTGCTCAACCTTTCACCGGCCGAGGCGGAACATCGCTGCGGCTTGTGATAGGCTGATGGCTTTCCGATGTTCCATTCCCTAGGAAGCTGGTCCGGACCGACGGGGAAGGTGAGTTAAAGTTTATTTTGTTTACATTTTGCAGCCCGGGCATAGGGATACATTATAGAGCAGTTGTCTTCAACCTGCGGACCTCCAGATGTTGCAAATCTACAACTCCCAGCATGCAACATCTGGAGGTTAAAGACCACTGGTATCGAGTGTCAGTGCCGGCGGCTGCAACAAACAGGAGGACGAGGAGGGCAGCGCTTGCGGGTGATATGTGAGTAGCACCCTGATGGAGACAGCGCATCGCTGGGCTAAGAATTGGGGGGGGGGGGGGGGGCAGAGCAGCGCTTGTGGGTTACAAGCGCTGGGCTGATAATTAATTCGTTCCCGAGGGGGAGGGGCCAAACCAGTATTGCGGTATGGGTTAAAATTCATATCGTGCTGCACAAAAATTTCGGTATTCGGTATGAACCGGTATCCTGCCCAGCCCTACCTCCCGGTCCTTAAAGGGGTTATCCAGGAAAAAAACTTTTTTTATATATCAACTGGCTCCAGAAAGTTAAACAGATTTGTAAATTACTTCTATTAAAAAATCTTAATCCTTTCAGTACTTATGAGCTTCTGAAGTTTAGGTTGTTCTTTTCTGTCTAAGTAATCTCTGATGACACGGGTCTCGGGAACCGCCCAGTTTAGAAGGTTTGCTATGGGAATTTGCTTCTAAACTGGGCGTTTCCCGAGACACGTGTCATCAGAGATTACTTAGACAGAAAAGAACAACCTTAAAGGGTACCTCTCATCAAAAAAAACTTTTAATATATTATAGATTAATGTATGCAGAATAACTTTACAATTGCATGTTATTAAAAAAATATGCTTCTTTCTATTTAATTTTCCCCTTTGAAGAAATGACCACTAGGGGTCTCCCTACCAGTCCTGTCAGCAAGCATTTCAGACTCATACTGGAGTCCTAAACACTACGAGCTGCCAGTCTGCTTTGTTCACAAAGGAGAACACTCAGAGCTGCCAGCCTGCTTTGTTCACAGCCTGTTTGGCTGTGAACAAAGCAGGCTGGCAGCTCTGAGTGCTTAGGATTTCAGCATGACTCAGAAATGCTTGTTGACAGGACTGCTCGGCCAAAATACAATAGAAAGAAGCATATTTTTCATTAACATGCTATTGGAAAGTTATTCAACATTCATTAATCTAAAATATATCAAAAGTTTATTTGATGAGAGGTACCCTTTAACTTCACAATTTGTTTATTATATTACATATCGAAATCGCAATATTTACCTCCATAATCGCAATCACACATTTTTCCCGTGCAGCCCTAGTAGATAGTGGTCAGTGGAATGCTTGTCCTTCTGACTGCTATTCCTTCCCACCCCCCTCCCTCTTCCCCCAATTTAGACATGCACATTTCGTTTAAAGGAAAACTGTCAGCTTGTTCCTCCCACACTAACCAGCAGTACTGGCTGGTAGTGTGGGGGTCACTGGTCAGTTTGATGCCTACCGTGCCCGGATCCACCCCGCTGTTCGGCCAAAATCTTCGTTTTTCTGTATATGCTAATTAGGTACTAACTGGCACAGGCAGGGTTACTGGCACTCTGAGGTCAGTGCCGCTTGTCCGCAGCGCCGCCCAGATCATCAATATTCCTCCTCTCCCTCTTCATTACAGAGTGGGGAAAAGAGGGAGAGGCGGAGGGATGAATATTAATGAGCTGGGTGGCAGTGCGGAAGATTGGCGCTGACGTCAGCGTGCCAGTTACCCCGCCTGTGCCAGTTAGCACCTAATTAGCATATGCAGAAAAAACTAAGATTTCGGCCGAACGGTGGGGCGGATCCGGGCACAGTAAGCATCAAACTGATCAGCGTCCCCCGCACAACCAGCCAGTACCGCTGGTTAGTGCGGGGGGAGCAAGCTGACAGTTTTCCTTTAACCCCTTAAGGACCCGGGGGGGTTTCCGTTTTTGCACTTTCGTTTTTTGCTCCTTACCTTTAAAAAATCATAACTCTTTCAATTTTGCACCTATAAATCCATATGATTGCTTATTTTTTGCGCCACCAATTCTACTTTTGTAATGACGTCAATCAATTTGCCCCAAAATCCACGGTGAAACGGAAAAAAAATCATTGTGAGACAAAATTGAAAAAAAATACGCAGTTTTGTAAATTTTGGGGGCTTCCGTTTCTACGTAGTACATTTTTCGGTAAAAATGACACCTTATCCTTATTCTGTAGGTCCATACGATTAAAATGATACCCTACTTATATAGGTTTAATTTTGTCGTACTTCTGGAAAAAATCATAACTTCATGTAGGGAAATTAATACTTTTAAAATTGTCATCTTCTGACCCGTATAACTTTTTTATTTTTCCGTGTATGGGGTGGTATGAGGGCTCATTTTTTGCGCTGTGATCTATAGTTTTTAACGGTACCATTTTTGCATTCATAGGACTTATTGATCATCATTTTTTCATGATATAAAAAGTGACCAAAAATGCACTATTTTGGACTTTGGAATTTTTTTTGCGCGTACGCCATTGACCATGCGGTTTAATTAACGATATATTTTTATAATTCGGACATTTCCGCACACGGCGATACCATATATGTTTATTTTTATTTTTATTTACACTGTTTTTTTTTTTTTTTTTTTTTTTTTTTTTAATGGGAAAAGGGGGGTGATTCAAACTTTTAATAGGGGAGGGGTTAAATGATCTTTATTCACTTTTTTTTTTTTGCAGTGTTATAGCTCCCATAGGGACCTATAACACTGCACACACTGATCTTCATCATTGATCACTGGTTTCTCATAGGAAACCAGTGATCGATGATTCTGCTGCTTGACTGCTCATGTCTGGATCTCGGGCACGGAGCAGTCATTCGGCGATTGGACAGCGAGGAGGCAGGTAGGGGCCCTCCTGCTGTCCTGTAAGCTGTTCGGGATGCCGCGATTTCGCCGCGGCTATCCCGAACAGCCCACTGAGCTAACCGGCACTTTTTACTTTCACTTTTAGCCGCGTGGCTCAGCTTTGAGCGTGCAGCTAAAGGGTTAATAGCATGCAGCACCGCGATTAGTGCCGCGCTCTATTAGCGGCTGGTCCCGGCTTCACTATGACGCCGGGCCCGCCGTGATATGATGCGGGGTCACCGTGGGACCCCGCGTTATATCACGGGAGCGGGACCAAGGACGTACTTATACTTCCTTGGTCCTTAAGAGGTTAAACATTTGCCTCCTATAGGGAGGGGGGAATAAGCCACTTCACTGCAAACTTAGGGGTTATCCATGAATAGAAAAGCAGAGCAAATATCTTTCAAAAACAGTTCCACATCTGTCCTCAGGTTGTGTGTGGTATTACAACTTTGCTTCATTCACTTCAATGGAAATGAGCTGCAAAACCACACACAGCCTGAAGACAGACTGGGAGCATTTTTTGAAAGAAATTAGCTCTATTTTTCTATTCCTGGATAACCCCTTTAACGGTTGTAAAAGAAAAAAATGTTTGCAGCACTCAAGCAAGGTTATGGTGAAAAAAAGTGTAGCTTTATTCCATCCAAAGAAAGCGACGTTTCAGCTGACTCACTCTTTTATAATGTGATTTAACTCAAGGTATTACACCAATGGGCACCTCACGCCTGCTGTGCACCGCAGGCGCGAGTTATTTAGCCCGGACCTAATATATTGGCTATTGGTACGCCTAGACTGCAGGAGAGTTGCTGATTAAAACACAAAACTGTCACACTCCGACATGTTTCGCCACTTTAGTGGCTTTATCAAGGAGAAACTGATAGCTGACATGTCGGCTAAATAACTCGCGCCTGCAGTGCACGGCAGGCGTGAGGTGCCCATTGGTGTAATACCTTGAGTTACATCACATTACAAAAGATAGATTGAGTGTCACATATATGTGACCTATGGAATGATGGCTGTTTACCTTCATTTAAAATAGCCATCTATTTTTAAATTTGAGAGAGGAGTCCTTTCCTTTGAGTCTGAGCGGCCTTATTCACTTGTAAGGTTTACCGATACAGGACCTAGGCATAACAGTAGAATACCTATGACTGCAGTGGAGATGTGTTTTTAATACAACCTTTTTTCCTCACACACAATATTATTTGGTTTAATAAAAGTTAAGTTTTATACTAGTGTGACACAAGCAATATAGAGGACCTTTCTTAACCCCTCGGGGTTAAATTGTTGTAGTTGCAAACAAGTATATACACACCTTTCTCCTCACTACATGTCTGTCGATCTTGTGTATGTTTCTTTTTTCTTGGTTCAGTGGCTGAGCGGAGAGGCTTAAGAGATATTCCAGCCATAGACCTCTTCTCCCCTAAGGATAGGGGATAAGATGTCTGATCGCAGGGGGGCCCCCCGTGATCTCCATGCAGCACCTGCATTCTATGCAGGGCTGCTGCTTCAGTCCCGGAGATGCCACCCTCCCCCTACTTAAATTAAAGTAGTTATCAGGTAGAAATGAACAATAATATATATGTGTATACATACTTTTAATTAGATGGGAGTAGGATATTGTTGCCTGAATCACAGGTAGCATAAAATCCCAACAAGCTCCCTCTCCCTCTGTCTATCTGGCACTTCTGACTCTTGCTTGTTACTTTTTCTTGTCACGTTTGTGTCACACATACACAACTCCAACCTGGATATATAGATTGGTTAGGAATGTGGATGTAGCCTAAAAGTGCAATTTCAAACATGGTAGATTTGTTCAGTTAACACAATGATTTCACTCAGCAAGAGATCCTCAGCATGATAGAAAATCTGCAGTATGCCCGCAGTCCTGCATGTCAAAATTATCTTACCATATATACTCGAGTATAAGCCGACCCGAGTATAAGCCGAGGCCCCTAATTTCAACCCAAAATCCCAGGAAAAGTTATTGACTCGAGTATAAGCCTAGGGTGGGAAATACATCATCCCCCCCTGTCATCATCCAGACCCCCGTCATTAACATCCTCATCATCATCACCGCCTGTCATCATCCAGACCCTCATCATCATCATCACCTGTCATCATCCCCTTGTCATCATCCCACACCCGCCCCCCCTTCATCATCCCCTTGTCATCATCCCCACCCCCCTTCATCATCCCCTTGTAATCATCCCACACCCCCCCTTCATCATCCCCTTGTCATCATCCCCACCCCCCTTCATCATCCTCTTGTCATCATCCCACACCCCCCCTTCATCATCCTCTTATCATCCTCCCTCAGTGGTCTTCAACCTGCGGACCTCTAGAGGTTTCAAAACTACAACTCCCAGCAAGCCGGGGCAGCCATCGGCTGTCCGGGCTTGCTGGGAGTTGTAGTTTTGAAACCTCCGGAGGTCCGCAGGTTGAAGACCACTGCGGCCTTCGACATCATCCAGCCCCCTCTCACCCCCCTTTAGTTCTGTACAGTACTCGCCTCCGCTCGGCGCTGGTTCGGTGCTGCAGGACTGTCCGGTGAGGAGGTCATCCGGTGGGATAGTGGTTCCGGGCTGCTATCTTCACCGGGGGCGGCTCTTCTCCGCGCTTCGGGCCCAGAATAGAGGCGCTGCCTTGACGATGACGCAGAAGTACGTTGGTAATGAACGTACCTCTGCGTCGTTGTCAAGGCAACGTGACTATTCTGGGGCAGGGCCCGAAGCGCTTAGAAGAGGCCTCCCCGGTGAAGATAGCAGCCCGGAACCACTATCCCACCGGACGACCCCCTCACCAGACAGTCCTGCAGCACCGGACCAGCGCCGAGCGGAGGCGAGTACTGTACAGAACTAAAGGGGGGTGAGAGGGGGCTGGATGATGTCGAAGGCCGCAGTGGTCTTCAACCTGCGGACCTCCGGAGGTTTCAAACCTACAACTCCCAGCAAGCCCGGACAGCCGATGGCTGCCCGGGCTTGCTGGTAGTTGTAGTTTTGAAACCTCTGGAGGTCCGCAGGTTGAAGACCACTGCGGGTGGAGAGTTCACTCGAGTATAAGCCGAGGGGGGTGTTTTCAGTACGAAAAATCGTGCTGAAAAACTCGGCTTATACTCGAGTATATACAGTATGTCTAATAAATTTCATGACTCCGAACTCAATGTTGTGACAATTTTTTTAAATAAAGGATCACTGCACATTACATGTTAAATATTAAGGCACATTTTCTTCTTAACTCTGACACATAATAGTCTTTCGGAATAAATGCCATAATTTAAAGGAGTACTCCAGCGAAAAATAACTTATCCCCTATCCAAAGGATAAGGGATAAGTTATAGATCGCGGGGGTCCGAGCGCTGGGGCCCCCGGGATCTCCTGGACGGGGCCGCGGCAGTGTGCCGGAAGTGAAGTTTCGTCCCCAGCAGAAAGCCACGGCAGACACACCCCCTCCATGTATCTCTATGGGATTCATGGAGGGGGCGTGTCGGCCGCCGCGTCATACAAGGACGGAACGCCCCCTTTCCTGTATATTGCCGTGTCCCCGTACCGAAGATCGCGGGGGGCTCCAGCGCTTGGATCACCCGCGATCCTTCTGATAGGGGATAAGTTATTTTGCACTATAGATCTCCTTTAAGCAGAAAATATATTGTATTTTTTATGAAGTTTAGGGGTGAAATCTAAACAGGCAATCAGAAGTGATATCTGAATGTTGCTCATAGGTGCTCATACACATGAAGGGTATGTTCACACGTGCGGCATTTCTGCAGCATATTTACTGCAGAAAATCCGCAGGGGATTTTGCTACCATTGACTTCAATGGGTCAGCAGAAAATCTGCAATAGAGGCAGATTTGCAGATTTTCCCATTGAAGTCAATGGAAGCAAAATCCGCTGTGGATTTTCCGCAGCAAATACGCTGCAGAAGTTCCGTAGGTAATCTGCACGTGTGAACGTACCCTAAAGTTGATGAAAATGGACAATTTCAGCCAAACCAGTCATTCGTTGCATGAAATTTATCAATGAACTATAATTTTAGCAATGTGATAGCAGACTGCAGATGAAAAGGAGTCATCTATGTTTGTCATTTTTAGTTGATGGTTTGACAAAAGATTTTCATTAGGAAAGATTTTTGGTCTGATATGATCTTTCGGGAAATACTTTTCTCATAAAATTCCCAGAAAGATTGTTTGTCCTGATGTCATTCATCATGTATGACCAGTTTCAACAACTTTAATGGACTTACAAAATGGATTTACAAAATGGACTAAAATGTGTTTGGTTGCATCTGCAATGATTGATGGTTGAATAAACCATTGTCTGATGAACAACCTCCTTCTATCTAATATGTATGGCCACCTTGAGGTAAACAAAATACAGTATTTGTGTATTTGCAGACTATTTTATGAGGTTTGTGATGTACTTTTTATTCTTTATAGCATTGCAGAATTGCCTGTACATCCTTCAAACAGCTAGAACAACATCTAAATGGAATCAAACATGTAAGTTTCTTTACATTTTTATCAAGAACAATTAGAGATTTACTGTCTGTTACTTATAGGCAGACAGTTGTTAATGTTTGGACATGTGCATATGATACGTATTCAGCATATGTTGGTAGTCCTTTAAATCAGCGTTTGCCAACCAGTGTGCCTCCAGCTGTTGCAAAACTACAATTCCCAGCTTGCCCGGACAGCCTTTGGCTGTCCGGGCATGCTGGGAATTGTAGTTTCGCAACAGCTGGAGGCACACTGGTTGGGAAATACTGCTTTAAATAGAAGTCGCAGGGCCTCATAGCAAAAGTCAGAATGGGACCTCTCCCAAAAAGCTGTGTATGTAATACGTAGTTCAAACTCGAAGTAATTTTCCTTTTTTTGTTTTTTGAAAAAAATAAATGTAAATGATACTTTACTGTTCAACCCTTGACAGCATTGCTCACTGTCTATCTGGCACTTCTGACTCTTGCTTGTTACTTTTTCTTGTCACGTTTGTGTCACACACACACAAATTACCAGTCATACATGCAGCCATTTTACAGAGAAACACCCACAGCTGACCAACTATCATGTACACTATTAATTGGAAAGGGTATTCCCGTCTCCTAATTCGGGCTTCCCTCTTGCCTGTTTAGAGTCAGCAGAGGTGATCAGAAAGCGCAATTTCCCCCTTGCTTTAGGCTATTTGCGTAACTCCCATTGACTTTAATCGGCGCTGCGCACATGACATAGCCCTGCAAGCTACCACCATCACTGGCCAGAAACTGGCTGGGAAGCCCAAATTCGGAGATGAGAATACCCCTTCAACAAATTTATCCGGTTTACCATTTTTTGTGTGACCTTTTCTCCATTCGTCTCCACAACAGCACCCTGCTATTGCCTCCGCCTGATTGGACGGGGAAAAACACTGAGGTTAAAAGACCCTCCCCTTCCTCTCCCTTCCAGTGTTTTTCATAAGGGATCCTTTATTCCTAAGGGACTAAAAAGATTATCAGGATTACTCAGATTGGGATACTTTCCCTAAAGTAGAAGTTCCTATAGCTAAAGTAGCCAAACGCACTTCCTTACCTTTTGAAGATGCTACCCAGCTAAAGGAATCTATGGACAGAAAAGCAGAAAGCCTTCTTAGAGAAAACTTAAGACACTGCTGTGACCCTTCTCCGTCCTAGTGTTGCTAGAACTTGGTGTGTGGCAAGATCAACTGCCTCTGCATCTTCAGGCTGATGCTCCTTGTGAGCAGATCCTTGAATCTCTCCCGCTCCTCAAGATGGCCTCAAATATTTTATCTGATGCCTCTGCCGAATCAGTTAATTGTCCCCACGTACAGCTGTGTTATCTAACCCCTCAAGACGTGTCTTATGGTTAAAATCCTGGTCTGGGAATTTAGCATCTAAGAACAAATTATGTTCCTTACCCTTCCATGGTCAATTTGTGTTTGGTCCTGAATTGGATTCCATCTTGGCAAAGGCAGCTGATAAAAATGGTTTTCCCCAGGAGAAAGCGGAACCTAAGAAAAAAAAAAAAAACTCTTCGTCTCCTCTGCCAGCCAGGCCAGACCCATAGAGGAGGTAAAGGGAAAAACTGGATGCTGGTCCTCTAGTAAGGGCAGCAGAAATGGAGGTTTCATACTCAATCCCAGCCAGCTTGATTCCGATAACAAGAAACCATGATGCCATAGCTGTAGGGCACGGCTAACCTATTTTGCCCCCAATTGGGAATCGTTAGTTCCCAATCCTTGGATTGTGGACATTATTCAGGAAAGTTACTTAAAGGGGTATTCCAGGGCAAAACTTTTTTTTTTTATATATCAACTGGCTCCGGAAAGTTAAATAGATTTGTAAATTGCTTCTATTAAAAAATCTTAATCCTTAATAGTTATTAGCTTCTGAAGTTGAGTTGTTGTTTTCTGTCTAACTGCTCTCTGATGACTCACGTCCCGGGAGCTGTGCAGTTCCTATGGGGATATTCTCCCATCATGCACAGCTCCCAGGATGTGACATCATCATTGAGCAATTAGACAGAAAACTTCAGAAGCTAATTGGAAGGATTAAGATTTTTTAATAGAAGTCATTTACAAATCTGTTTAACTTTCCGGAGATATATATTAAAAAAAGGTTTTGCCTGGAATACCCCTTTAATAGAATGGACCTCTTCTCCTCAAAAATTTGTAGTGACTCTATTATCGGATCATTCCTCTCAGATTCAGAAAAAAAAAAAAAAGTTGCACGGCATCTGCGGCAGTGCGGTACTTTGAATGGATGATCGGATCGCCCGCAGGGCTGCCGCAGCGATCCGATCATCCAGGATGGCGGCCGGAGGTCCCTTCACCTTGCTCCGGCCGTCTCCCGGTGTCTCCTGCTCTGGTCTGAGATCGAGCAGACAGGAGCAGGAGATAGCCAATAATACTGATTAGTGCTATGTCCTATGCATAGCACTGAACAGTATTAGCAATCAAAGGATTGCTATACATAGTCCCCTATGGGGACATAAAAAATGTTTAAAAAAAAAGTGAAAAATCCCGTCCCCATATAAAAATTTAGTTTTTCCCCTTTTACCCCCCAAAAAGCGTAATTTTTTAAATAAACATATTTGGTATCGCCGCGTGCGTAAATGTCCGAACTATCAAAATAGTATAAAAGTACCGTATTTATCGGGGTATACCACGCACCGGCCTATAACACGCACCCTCATTTTACCAAGGATATTTGGGTAAAAAAAGTTTTTTACCCAAATATCCATGGTAAAATGAGAGTGCGTGTGTGCGCGTGTATACCCCGATACACCCCCAGGAAAGGCAGGGGGAGAGAGGCTGTCGCTGCCCGCTTCTCTCCCCCTGCCTTTCCTGGGGTCTAGAGCCCTGCTGCCGGCCCTTCTCTCCCCCTGGCTATCGGCGCCGCTGCCCGTTCTGTCCCCCTGACTATCGGTACCGGCTCCCCATTGCCGGCGCCGATAGCCAGGGGGAGAGAAGCGGCGCCGACAGCCAGGGGGAGAGAAGGGGCACCCATTGCCGGCGCCGCTGCCCCGTTGCCTCCCCCCATCCCCGGTGGCATAATTACCTGGGTCGGGTCCGCGCTGCTGCAGGCCTCCGGCGTGCGTCCCCTGCGTCGTTGCTATACACGGCGCGGCGCACTGACGTCATGCGCCGCGCCGTGCAGCGCATAGCAACGACGAAGGGGACGCACGCCGGAGGCCTGCAACAGCGCGGACCCGACCCAGGTAATTATGCCACCGGGGATGGGGGGAGGCAACAGGGCAGCGGCGCCGGCAATGGGTGCCGCTGCCCCTTTTCTCCCACTGGCTATCGGCGCCGGTACCGATAGTCGGGGGACAGAACGGGCAGCGGTGCCGATAGCCAGGGGGTGAGAAGGGCCGGCAGCAGGGCTCTAGACCCCAGGGAAGGCAGGGGGAGAGAAGTGGGCAGCGACTGCCTCTCTCCCCCTGCCTTTCCTGGGGCGGTATCGGCGTATAACACGCACATGGACTTTAGGCTAAAAATTTTAGCCTAAAAAGTGCGTGTTACACGCCGATAAATACGGTATCTAGTCATGGGTATCATTTTAATCGTCTTGACCCACAGAATAATGAACACATTTTTACCGTAAATTGTACAGTGTGAAAACGAAACCCTCCATAATGTGCAAAATTGTGGTTTTCATTTAAATTTCCTCCCTAAAAAAAATTTTTTGGGCCGATTTGTCGTAGATTTTATGGTAAAATCAGGGTTTCATTACAAAGTACAATTGGTCACGCAAAAAACAAGCCCTTATATGGATCTGTAGATGGAAATATGAAAGAGTTATGGATTTTAGAAGGCGAGGAGGAAAAAATGAAAAGATAAAATTGGCCTGGTCCTTAAGGTGAAAATGGGCTTGCTTCTTAAGGAGTTAAAGGTTTCTTAATTTAAAATTTGTTTATAGTAAAATATAAGGTGTCATTACAAAGAAGAATTGCTTGCGCAAAAAACGCCCTCATATGGTGCTGTAGATGGAGAAATAAGTTATGTCTCTTAGAAGGTGAGGAGGAAAAAAACAATAATACAAAAATGAAAATTTTCTGTATCTTCAAGGCCAAAGTGGGCTGTGTCCTTAAGGGTAGGGTCACACGTGCCTTATTTTGCTGCTGCATATTTTCCTACCCATTAATCTCTTAAGGGGTATATTAGGTATTCACTAACTGTAGTAAGCTTTATACCAGATTTTTAAAAAGTGCAATGATTGTAAATACTTTTTTTTTTTTTTTTTTTTTTTTTTTTATAGAAAGAAACATTGGATTCTATAGAAGGTAATGAAGCATCGAACCTTATCCATCCTTTCATATAGTATAGAATATAAATTTTACTTTTATAGTTTTATTTCCTTGTCCCCCGGGCTTCCCATATACTTTTTTTCTCTTTTCTTTCTTCCCTCTAGTGATATCGATAGATGCAACAGTATATATACTTGCAACAATCTCCCAACCATTCAAGGGTTTATTGCCTTATCAGTATTCAGTATGATTGCATATGGCTAGAATATTCAATTGCTAACTTAGGCCTGGGTTTCTAGAGCTCCTGAGTTCCAAGGAAATAGTGAACCCTTGGCAGCTCTGCTGTCCATCTAGAGTACATGCAGTGAGAAAAGGCATAAACAAAGGACAAAACAGCCAAACATAGAATCAGACAGTAGGGGATAACATAAGACAAGAAACAAGGGTCAGGGAAGGGAGGGAAATCCAACAGAAAGGGAAACAGGGAAAGAGAAATCAGGAAAGGGAGGGGTGAGGGACAACTACCAGCATGGCCACACTCTGCAGAGAGAGAGAGGGACCCAAACAAGATCCAAAACAGAGCAATTTGGATACCAGGGAAAGTGTACGATACTCCTGGGTGTCGGTAAACTCCAAGACAACCAGCGGGCAGGAAAGCATTCAGTTCTAGAATCAGCTGCAGCCACACATTCTTTCATATCATGAATAAAGTGCGCCTCTCTGAGCCAATCAGTAACTAGACTTATACCTCTGGGGGATGACTCTACATGCTGCGTGAGCAGCAGACACACTAACCTATGTTTTAACTTTCTTACCTGTCCCTGTATCAAACAGCAGGAGCACCTGGGGTATGCTGGAGAACACTAAAGGGGCAGAGGTCTTGGCATTCCACCCAGGCATGAGTCATGGACCCCGGAGCTTGGCCTCATCTCCAGCACACATCAGGGACCTTCGGATAGTACCAGTGTAGCATCGAAGGCACACTATACCACTCAGAGGGCACTTTATTATTCTTCTGAATTGTCACTGAAACTGAAGCTTTCACCCAGTCCTGTAGGTCAAATGTACAGCCCAGCTCCTAAGACCACCGCTCCTGATAGGCTGGAGGCCTTGACTGAGAGCCCTGGCATAGAAGGGCATAAATAACATAAACCAAATGTTGGGGGAGGGGGGAATTCATAATTAAATAGAGGCTCTCAAAGGGCAGGGGATCCCTGTGTAGATTTATGATCTGTTTTCATTATAAGGCAGCTTTTGTGTTTTATCTTGAGTGCTGTTGAGATTTAACAGCAAACCTGTGGGATTTTTTTTTTATCTTTTAAGGTGAACAGAACACTTTCCCTCTGGAGCATATGGTTGTCTTAGATGAGATTGAAGATGATTTACCAAATGACGTTGCTGCTTCACCAGCTTCTTGTGACTCTTCAGACTGTGAAACTGCTGCTTGTGCTTCAGGTAATCAGGTTTTAGGGTTAGGAAGATTAAACACCTTTTACTTCTGTAAAGTTCCTGAGAATTCCTATTCATGGCATTTTATTATGGTGCAGACAAAGATACAGGTAGATTTTGATATTGGCAGCATATGCTATGGTGCTTAAAGGTACCTACACACAGAACAATAAATACAGCAGTAGACTACTGTGCCATTACCACCCCACAGAAACTTAAGGGGTACTCCGGTGGAAAACTTTCATATTTTTTTTTTTTTTATGAACTGGTGCCAGAAAGTTAAACAGATTTGTAAATTACTTCTATTAAAATATCTCTACCCTTCCAGTACTCTTTAGCAGCTGTATACTACAGAGGAAATTCTTTTCTTTTTCAATTTCTTTTTTGTCTTGTTCACAGTGCTCTCTTCTGACACTTCTGTGTCAGGAACTGTCCAGAGAAGAATAGGTTTGCTATGAGGATTTTCTCCTGCTCTGGACAATTCCTGATATGGGCATCAGGTGTCAGCAGAGAGCACTATGGACAAGACAAAAAAATTCAAGAGAAAAGAATTTCCTCTGTAGCATACAGCTGCTAAAAAGTACTGGAAGGATAAAAAAATTTTAATAGGAAAAACACATACAATTAATTGAAATATTTGTTTGATAAATGCTTCATGAAGCCAGGATGTTTCTGTGGTTTGTTTGCTATAAAGTGAAAAGGCTAGGGGACTCTTCTCTGGTTGTAGTGAGGGGTAGCCAGGGTTTGAAGAAGTATCATTATGAAAAACATGTTGCAGTACTGCAATGACAACTGTAAGTGAATTTTTACTTCCATTTACAGTTGGATTTATCAATCAAAATGAAATGTACAATATCCAGAAAATCCAAAATAAGGAATTTCAAAACCCACAGCATGCCCTACATATTAAGGGTCTATCCACACGTACAGTATTCTGTGCAGATTTGATGCGCTGGATTTTCAAGCTGTGTTCAGTCATTCAGTATATATTGAAATCTGCAGCAGAAAATCCTGCGCATCAAATCTGCGAAGAATACTGTACGTGTGAATAGACCCTAAATGTTTAAATACTATTCACGACAATTGCAAGACATCCATATGTAACTTGGGTTTTATGGTTTTATTTTTTACCAAAATCTTCTTGACTTGAAAGGTAAAATGTTTGGCCAGGTTGTCAGTAAATCTAGTCAATACTTTACCTTGTACTAATGACCTTTGCCCCTCTCTGCCATACCTCCAACATTCGGCATATCTTTGGATGTCTTATCATTTTATTTTTTTCTCCCTCCATTGTAGTTTTGATTAAGGCCATTTAGTGGTTGGTAGCACATTCTATCTGAACTCCAGTACATTTATAGCCTGGGTTGTCTTACTTCATATGGAAATACTTACATGGTTGTAATCCTTGCAACAAAGGTTGTTTTATATGATCATTCAATATAGAAAATCTAAAATGTATTTTATTTAGGAAAGATATTTTAGATTTGATATTTTCTTGTCCTTTACTTTCTTGTTGGTTAAGATTTCCAAACAATAGACAGCATTCCCAGAAGCCGTATGGTTATCTTAGATGAGACAAATGACGACAATGATAATCCTGCTTCCCCGGCTTCTTGTGACTCATCAGAGTTTGCCTCATCAATTCCAGGTATCATTCCCAACACCATAATCTTTTTCTGTCCTACTTCTTATCAATTAATAATTTTTTTTTATTTATTCAGTTATTTTGTTTGCTTATTTTTTTACTTACCCACATTTTACTATTTTGTTATGCGATCTTTTCCCTTTAATGCTAATTTTCCACAATAATGTCCATTACAATACCTGCTTTCATTGGTCTTAGCAGTAGAAGTTAAATCCTTCATTTTTTCTAAATCTAGCAGGTGTGGTAATTGATGTGCCGTAAAGCTATACTGGTTTTATTTTAACCTTCACTTGTAAAATCTTTCACAAGTATATTTAACACCTAGATTACTATACATATTTACCTTCCTGGGTTCAGACCATTGGACCGTAAACCCTTAATGTTATGGGCTTCCAATAATCTGATGGGGAAGGAGAAAAAGCTGTATGCAGAGGACTTTTAATAAGTCAGAAGGCATTACATTATTATCTGTGATCTGCAACAGAGTAATGCTGGATAACTCAGATCATGTGATTTATAAACAGGGAGAGACACATCAACCTGGGCCATTTTAGAGTGAATCCTATTTCAGGGCCCCGCTTCCTTCCCCTTGTTTATGCTGTCCTCAGTTTGGGCAGAATACAACAGGTGACATATTGGCCCTCATTTACTATTGCAAACCCGACATGTTTTGTCGGGTTGTGTGCCAGATTTTGCGCCTGAATTGGAAAAACCCCCGACTAACTCTCCATTTTTCTAAGAAAACCCGAAAAAGGAGCGTGGTCTCTGGGAAAAGGGGGCATGGTCTCCGAAAAGGGTGGTCCCAAAATTTTCAATAAATGAAGATCATGGGGTCCCCATGTGCCCACCCTTTATAGACACCCCCACCCACACACCATATTATTTGTTTTTCCCCCTGTACAGTCTGATGAGGGTGATAGTACTATGGTTGTTTCTATCACATTACTGTCACTCTGAGGAAGCCTGTACTTGCTGAGTTCTCACAGGGAGAGGAATGTGGCCACCGCTTTCCCATTGGGATAGAATAATTGCACCAGTATTTGACATCCAGAAGGGATTTGCAATGCTGACACTGACTTACACTAATGAGGAAGGTGGAGTCAGAGCAGCCAGGCTTCAGGCACTATAAAGGAAGACTTCCTCCAATACTTGAAGCATGGCTGCACTGACTCCTCAACCCCCCCCCCAGTAAGTGTAGGCAGCATAGCAGTGAGTACAGGCTGTAAGTGTACGTCGATGTGGACAGCCCCGCCTGAGAGTGATAGGAGTGTGAATACAGCAGATCACCCCCAGACAGCCGATTCAGCTCTGGAGGTGACTGCAGTATAAGGCAGCAGAATAGTAATTCCAGCTCTGGAGGGGACTAGATTATAAGATATGATGCAAGAGCAGAATAGTGAGTGCGGCTCTGGAGGTGACAGGAGGATAAGACATGATGTAACAGCAGAACAGGTACTGTAGCATTGAAGGTAACTGGAGGAGAAGACATGCGCTAACAGCAGAATAGTGAGTGTAGCTCTGAAGGTGATGGGAGGATACGGCATGAAGTAACAGCAGAATAGTGGCTGCAGCTCTGTAGGTGACTAGGATAAGGCATTGTGTAACAGCAGAATAATGGCTGTATCTCTGGAGGTTACTATAGGATAAGGCATGAAGTAACAGCAGAATAGTGGCTGTAGCTCTGAAGTTGGCAGGAGGATAAGACCTTGTGTAACAGCAGAATAGGGAGTGCAGCTTTGGAGGTGGCACATGGTGTAACTGCAAAATAGAGAGTGTAACTTTGGAGGTGACCGGAGGTTTGGGGGTGGAGGAATTGTGTATCTAAAACATACCTTTTTTTTTATTTATATCATTTAAAAGCTCACCAATGTAAATTGTGAACCCAAACACCACTAAAAATAACTGCAAACTACTGGTCTTACCAGGTACTACAATATCAGTTGTGATTTGAGTATGACAACATATAACTTATTCACAAACGAGTGCGGTATAGCCGGAAGGTAACCGGCTCCCTGCCACTGCAGGTGCGCGCTACCGAATGGTGCTCTCATCATGCGCGGCAGGTCCCGGCTGCTATCAGCAGCCAGGGACCCACCAGTAATGGCAGACATCAGCGATTGCGCTGATTTCTGCCATTAACCCCTCAGATGCCATGATCAATACTGAACACTGCATTTGCATCAGTGCGGCACTTTGAACGGGTGATCGGATCGCCCGTGGCGCTGCAGTGGGGATCCGATCACCCATGATAATGGGCAGAGGTCTTCTCACCTGCGTCCTGCCGTCATCCTGGTGT
Organism: Hyla sarda; assembly: GCF_029499605.1. NCBI lineage: Eukaryota > Metazoa > Chordata > Amphibia > Anura > Hylidae > Hyla > Hyla sarda. Next base: position 184,617,101 of record NC_079193.1, read on the forward strand.
CTTCAGCTCTGGTCTGCAATCGAGCAGACCAGATCAGTAGATTGCCGATAATTCTGTTCAGTGCTATGCCTATGCATTGCACTGAATAGTATTAGAAATCAAGTGATTGCTATAAATAGTCCCCTATGGGAACTATTAAAGTGTAATAAAAGCCACTCCGCCAATAAAAAATGTAATTCCCTCTTTTCCCTTTTTACAAAAAAGTGTAAAAAAAAAAAATTTATGAACATATTTGGTATAACTGCGTGCATAAATTTACGAACTATTAAAATATAATGATCCCATACAGTGAACAGCATAAACGTAAAAAATTAATTAAAACAGTCAGAAATTGCTGCATTTTGGTTACATCACATCCCAGAAAATTTTTATAAAAAGTGATCAAAAATTCATATACGCAAAACTACAGATCATGAAACAAAAAATGAGCCCTCATACAGCCCGCATATGAAAAACATACAAATTTTGTTTAAATTAGTACTATAATATTAAAGCCTGTTAACATGGGTATCATTTTATTTGTATTGACCCACAGAATATATAGAACATGTCATTTTTACCGTAAAGTGCACTGCGTAAAAAACGAAACCCTCCAAAATTTGCAAAATTGCGGTTTTCTTTTTAATTTCCTCACAAAAGAAATTATTTTTTGTTACACCGTGCATTTTATGGTAAAATAAAAGATGTCATTACAAATTGCAATTGGTCCCGCAAAAAACAAGCCCTCAAATAAGTCCGTGGATGGAAAAAATAAAAAGTTATGGATTTTAGAAGGTGAGGAGGAAAAAAGGAAAACGCAAAAATGAAGCTGGCGGAGTCCTTAAGGGATTAATAGCATAACTTATACAATGTATAGAATTTGTGCAAGCTTTACCAGTTTTTTTTTTTTTTTTTTTCTTTCTTGAAGAGAGCAGGGATGTGGAAATCCTATCGCCCGACGCCTGGGACATGTAGTTCCGGGCAGGTGAATTTTTCATAGATTTAGCCCTGTATCGGGCAAGCAGGGACAAACCGACATCCCCCTTATTTTTATTTAATGCCAGTGTGAGGCTCAGGAGCCAATGCAGGCTTGCATGGGACGCAAGTCTGCACCTCACACCGGCGCTCAGGGTATATGGAGGGGGCGGCGGCCCCCAGCTGACCGCAGAGCCCGAGGTCGGACGTTTGCATTACATAATTAAGCCACGCCCCTTCGGTTCGGAAATCTCACCTCACGCTCCCCGCTCTACATTACACATGAAGACACAGCAGGGGGAGAGCGAGGATGTAGACAGCTCGGTACACAGCTCCTCCCCTCCCCCGCACACAGCTCAGTACACCGCTCCTCTCCTCCCCCGTACACAGCTCCATCCTCTCGTGCTCTGTCTCCACAGGACCTAATCCACCATGGGGAGGTTGCAAGTTTGCAGAGGGAAAACACAAAGCAGGGGGGGGGGACGTCCGGTGTAATGAGAAATTGTGTCTTGACAAGTTCTGTGTCCCGATCAGCTGATGAAACCCATGCAACCTCACACTGGCCGGCGGTATTTATTGTGGGTGAAGAGTGAGTTCATGCGGCCTAGCTGCTATTGCGCCGGGACTACATTTCTGATGTCTACTCATGGCCAGCTCAGGTGAAGAGGCCGAGAATGCGGGCGGTGGCGGGAGGAAGAGTGGTTGTATATGTATGGTGTGAGTGTGTGTGATGTGTGTATGTAATGTGTGTATGGTGTATGTGTGATGTGTGTATGTAATGTATGATGGTGGGGCAGCGGCGGGTGTATGTATGATGTGTGCATATATATGGTGTATATGTATGGTGTGAGTGTATGTGGGATGTGTATGATGTATCTGTGATGTATGTATGTAATGTATGATGTGGGGGGGTGGTGGTGTGTGTGTGTGTGTGTGTGTGTGTGTGTGTGTATGTATGATATGGGGGCAGTGGCCGGTGTATGTATGAATGTTTTGTACAGGGGCAGACTGACATGTCGGGCATTAGGGCAAGGGCCCGTGTCTGGGGGGGGGGGGGGGGGGGGGGGTGAATGCGATGCTGGCAGTTGTGCTATCTAATTCTATTTATTTTTAGTGGTTTCTGGCCACCCGCACTAAATTGCACCCCCAGAATCCCACCCCCTTCATACTCGCCCGCCGACAAAGAGCCCCACGGATGCACGCAAACACCCCCGAATCAAAACTACAACTTCCAGCATATTGCACCATAACCTAAACTGTAGAACTATAAAGTGTAACATGCTGGAAATTGTAGTTTTGGTTCGGGTCAGCTGCAGAGCCATAGGCTGCATCAGGGCATGCTGGGAGTTGTAGTTACTAATTGCAATTCCCAGTATTCCTTGACACAGCCTATGGCTCTGCAGCTGACACAAACCAAAACTACAACTCCCAGCATGTTACACAATAACCTTAACTGTCCTACTATACAGTGCAACATGCTGCAACACACACACAACCGTAGGCTGTATCAGGGCATGCTGGGTGTTGTAGTTATCTAGTAACTAAATGCAACTTTAGAGTAAATAAAATGCAGCACATAAACTGGAGAAGCAGAACTCCCCCCAGTAACACAGTGGCGTTCAGTGTTTTCCAATAAAAAGACTCCTATGAAGACTAAAAAATAGTGAATAAGCCCCTTTCCTAATAAGTTTCCTATTTTCTTTAAATAGAAATAATGTACAAAAATAAACATTAGTATTGCTACATGTGAAAATGTCCAGACTATTAAAATATAATGTTAATTAAACCATAAGGTGAATGGTGTAACTGTATAAATAATAGTCCAGAATTGCTCATTTTTGGTCACTTCATATGAGAAATTTTTTATAAGGTTATCAAAAAGTTACATGTAGACTTTTCTGTGGTTGCCTCGGGTGTAAGAGGAGCTACAGCTCTCCCGCCGCTAATATCCTGGCATGCTGCAATCGCTGTGGCCGCTATTAAACCATTAGATCACTGCTGTCTAAGTTGACAACAGTGTCTAAAGGGATCTTATATCCATCCCTGGTGGTCTAGTGGGGTGGATCAGATTATTTTGGTTGAAATTTATTTTATCTACCAGGACAAGTGGATTTTCTTGAGGGACAAGTAGATTGTGTTCCGCTTTAGTCCCTTGGACAAGTAGTTTTTTTTTAAATTTCCACACCCCTGAGAGAATGTGGTTGCACCATTAGAAACATTTGCAAAATATTTTTTTTTTTTCGAGCTACTGTAAAAATGTCATGTAATTCCAGAGAGAAAAACTAGAATCAAAAAGCCTGAGGATGATCAGACTGCATCAGAGTCACCACTGCATGTTCTATCCAGCTTCCCATCTACCAGCTATGTGCCAGGTAAATCATGGGGTGAGGTGGGGGTGGTTGGTGTATTCAAAAAGAGAACCCCCTAGACTCGGGGCACCCTGAGTTTTCAGGGGGTATTAAAAAAAAAAAAAAAAAAAAAAAAAAAGTAGTAATGTTTGGGAAGGCCACAGTTTCTCTGTAAGCTGTGTAGGTCAATGGCCAGTAACCACAGGTTTCAAGAGAGTATGTGTGTATAAAAATCCCTTTTTATAAAAACAATGAGAAACAGAATAGGAAAATTAGGCAATATTCCACCAGGTAGATGGTCAGACTGGGTGATCGCAGTTGTGACATTGCAGAACAGTTAACAGGATCAGGTAACCGGTACCTTAGAATGCTTGTCAGGTCAAGGTGGCTTAGGAGGAACCAGTTACCAGATCTCTCTGGGAGGGGCCAGTCTAGCAATGAAAGCATGGGAAGTATTAATGTCCACAGAAATTTGGGATGATCGCCAAGAGTTTCTAATGGGGGCTGACTTGCCATCCTTTTTTGCTATGAGCTGGAAGGGAAACCCCCACCATTAGGAGATTGTACACTATGGGGGAGATTTATCAAAACCTGTCCAGAGGAAAAGTTGCTGAGTTGCCCATAGCAACCAATCAGATCGCTTCTTTCATTTTGCAGAGGCCTTGTTAAAAATGAAAAACGATCTGATTGGTTGCTATGGGCAACTCAGCAACTTTTCCTCTGGACAGGTTTTGATAAACCTCCCCCTATATCTGAGAGTGTGCCAGGAAATTCTTGGAGTTGCATTTGCTTCTGTTCAATACGCAGGATGTTGGCAGACCTTTGCAAGCATGGCCTGAAGCGATGTCTTGTCGTTTTCAAAAAGGCAAGCCTGAAGAGTCTGTGTCCATACATTTATAAGTAACAGTAACAATTCGTACACTTGTCTTTTGATATTTTGTAATTGTATTTTTCTTTGTTATTGGCAGAAGTAAAAGCTGGAACATCAGAGAAATCCACTAGGCGAGTTTTTAAATCTGTTCTTTTTCATTCTTTTTGACCTTTTGAAAAGAGGTTGGCATGTCAGCAATTTAATAGAGCATGTATGAATATGTCACTTATATATTGTTCTGTGATATATAGTTCTGTCTTATGTGTAATGATGTGAGGGTGAAAACTTCAGGGGTGCAGGAATACAGGCGCTGACCAAAAAGGGGACCAGTGAAGCCAGGTAGGTAACAAACAGCTTGAATCCAATGCAACGTGTTTCACCGCGCTTGCGCGGTTTCATCAGGCATGCCTGACGAAACCGCGCAAGCGCGGTGAAACGCGTTGCATTGGATTAAAGCTTTTTGTTACCTACCTGGCTTCACTGGTCCCCTTTTTGGTCAGCGCCTGTATTCCTGCACCCCTGAAGTTTTCGCCCTCACATATCTATCGTTTCCAGGAAGGCTGCAGACCTAGTTCACTACAGCAAAACGCATATCCTTGTTGTGTGGGAATTTGCACAACTTGGCAGGGTGAGCCTTCATTTTACTCTCCCTCCCCACACACCTGTGATCCCACATGTGATTGATTCTCCACAAGGGAGCGCCTGTTCTTTTGTTTTATGTGTAATGAGGAAGCTCCACCCTTTCAATCCATGTTTTTATTTTATTTATTTTAGTTTATTCTGAGTAAAGTAAAGCTCTGGTTTAAGATATCATGTTAGCTTTTATTAAGGTGGTTTACACATAGTTTGTTTTATTTATTCCATGGATATGTTTACATCAGAAATTTTCCATATGTGAATATATTTTGGAAAACCTGCAAAATAGTGGTCAAAACCATGGCATGCCCATAGGGTACAACAGACCAAACATGGCCGACATGTCACAGAGTTTGCTTTGCCTTACATAAATTTTCCTTTGCAGTGTAAAATGGCTTTGTAGTCTACCGTGCAAACTTTACACAGCTGCTGTCCGCTATGAGGTGAAGCAAGGCAAAGAGCGAATAAATGCACAGTCCACAATACACATGCAAAGTAAATGATAACTTGAGGCACTCACCTGTGGGAGTAGTAAACATGCCGTTTTATTGAGTTTACGTGGTCATAGATACAGACAGCAGGGTGACGCCCATTTCTTGTGACTATGCACATTTCTCTCTTTCTTGCTTTAGACATCGATACTGATGGGTATATGCTCTTGCCACTAGGAGGCGCTGACACTAGGAAAAGAAGTCTGCTCCTTCTTGGCAGGATATACCCGCCCACTGGAAGTGAGGTAATCAGTTTTAGCTAGTGTCAGTAGGAGGCAAGACACAGTTCTGGGAGCTCGTTGTTATTTTTACAAGGGGTAAAAGGAGTAAAATCCTCTCAAAATTTGTAACCCAATTTCTCTCGAATAAGGAAATACCTCGTGTATGTCAGGTGTTCGGCAGGTGCAGTAGAGAGCTCAGAAGGGAAGGAGCGACAATGGGATTTTGGAGAGCGAGTTTTTCTGAAATGGCTTTTGGAGGGCATGTCACATTTAGGAAGCCCCTATGGTGCCAGAACAGCAGAAAACCCCCCACATGGCATACCATTTTGGAAACACCCCTCAAGGCATGTAACAAGGGGGGTCCAGTGAGCCTTAACACTCCACAGCTGTTTCACGACTTTTCGTTAATGTCGGATGCGTAAATGAAGAATTTTTTTTTTTACAAAGAGTAATGGGAGAAATACCCCATGTTAGGACGTAAAATGCTCTGCGGGCGAACTAGAATGCTCAGAAGAGGAGTCGCATTTGGCTTTTGGAAAGCAAATTTTGCTGAAATGGTTTTTGGGGGGCATGTCGCATTTAGGAAGCCCCTATGGTGCCTGAACAGCAAGAAAAAAAACACATGGCATACTATTTTTGAAACTACACCCATCAAGGAACGTAACAAGGGGTACAGGGAGCCTTAACACCTCACAGGTGTTTTGACGACTTTTTGTTAAAGTTGGATGTGTAAATGAAGAAGAAAATTTTTTCCTCCAAATTTGACATTTTTACAAGGGGTAATAGGAGAAAATTACCCCCAAAATTTGTAACCCCATTTCTTCTGAGTATAGAAATACCCCATGTGTGGACGTCTAAGTGCTCTGCGGGGAACTACAATACTCAGAAGAGGAGCGCCATTGATCTTTTGGAAAGAGAATTTGTTTGGAATGGAAGTCAGGGGCCATGTGTGTTTTACAAAGTCCCCCGTGGTGCCAGAACAGTGAACCCCCCCCCCCCCCCACATGTGACCCCATTTTGGAAACTACACCCCTCACAGAATTTAATAAGGGGTGCAGTGAGTATTTACACCCCACTGGCCAGTTCTTTGGAACAGTGGGCTGAGCAAATGAAAGATTACATTTTTCATTTTCACGGACCACTGTTCCAAAAATCTATCAGACACCTGTGGGGCGTAAATGCTCACTGCACCCCTTATTACATTACATGAGGTGTGTAGTTTCCAAAATAGGGTCACATGTGGGGGGGGGTGTATTGTTCTGGCACTATCGGGGCTATGTAAACACGTGGCCTTCAATTCTGGACAAATTTTCTCTTCAATGGCGCTCCTTCTCTTCTGAGCATTGTAGTTCACCTGCAGATCACTTTACATCCACATATGGGGTATGTTCTTACTGAGAAGAAATGGGGTTACACATTTTTGGGGGCTTTTTTCCTATTTCCCTTGTGAAAAAGAAAAATTTTGGGCAACAGCATTTTGGTAAGAAACTAGAGAAAAACTGTTTCCTTGAAATACGACAGGGCTCCGAAGTGAGAGAGCGCTATGCGCATTTGAGGACTAAATTAGGGATTGCATAGGGGTGGACATAGGGGTATTCTACGCCAGTGATTCCCAAACAGGGTGCCTCCAGCTGTTGCTAAACTCCCAGCATGCCTGGACAGTCAGTGGCTGTCTGGAAATGCTGGGAGTTGTTGTTTTGCAACAGCTGGAGGCTCCGTTTTGGAAACACTGCCGTACAATACGTTTTTCACTTTTATTGGGGGGGACAGAGTAAGGGGGTGTATATGTAGTGTTTTACCCTTTATTATGTGGTAGTTTAGTGTTTTTAGGGTACGTTCACACGGGCGGAGGTTTACAGTAAGTTTTCTGCTAGGAGTTTGCGCTGTGGCAAAAAATTTGCCGCAACTCATACTTGAAACGGGAAACTTACTGTAAACCTGCCCGTGTGAATGTACCTCCAGCTGTTTCAAAACTACAACTCCCAGCATGTACTGACAGATCATGCATGCTGGGAGTTGTACTGGTTGGAAAACCTTCAGTTAGGTTCTGTTACCTAACTCAGTATTTTCCAACCAGTGTGCCTCCAGCTGTTGCATAACCACAACTGCCAGCATGTACTGATCGCTGAAGGGCATGCTGGGAGATGTTCCGTACCTCCAGCTGTTGCCTAACCACAACTCCCAGCATGTACTGATCGCTGAAGGGCATGCTGGGACATGTAGTTATGCAACAGCTGGAGGTACGGAACTACAACTCCCAGCATGCCGAGACAACGGTTTGCTGTTTGGGGGTGCATGGATTTGCAGTTTTGTAACATCTGGAGGCTACAGTTTAGAGACCACTGTGTGTATGCAACTCACCGTAGGATCCAGGGAGCCGCATCGCCGTCCTCTTCTGCCGCAGATTGGGTAAGTGGGCTTCGGTGCCGGTCCTCCTCGGTTTCCCCATTCTGCCCTGCCTATTGTGGGTGGGCAGAACGGGGAAACTGAAAGTTAACCCCCCCAGCCCCCGATCTGCTATTGGTCGTCGCCTCTAGACGACCAATAGCAGGGATAGGAGGGGTGGCACCCCTGCCACCTCACTCCTGTCCCTTCAGGGGGATCGTGGGTGTCTTGGACAACCCTGATCCCCCTTATTTTCCGGGTCACCGACATGGGGGGGGGGGGTGCCTGCTGATAGGGGTACAGGTATGCCCTTGGTCCTTAAGTACCAGGGAGCAAAGGCGTACCTGTATGCCCTTGGTCCTTAATGGGCACTGTCAGATACAAATACTTTTGATATGTTGTAAAGCATGCAAAACCAATAGGTTTTGCAATTGCTTTCATTAGAAAATTTTCTGTATTTCATACTGAAAAAGCCAGTCAAACAACTACCCCCCCTGCCTGCTTGGACACATACTAGTGGTGCTGTGTCCATGCGTCATCACCTACGTCATGGACCCACTTCCTTGATTGACAGCTGTGAGCGCAGGGCTCACAGCTGGAGGAAAAATCCTCCCACTGTCAGCTTGTGTCCCGCTACTGTCAGTGAGGACAAGCTGGGAGTTGTAGTTTTGCTAATTCTAGGGGAGATGTGAGCAGACAGCATACTGAGGGAGGGGGCGGAGACCTGCACAGTGAGTCCACACCCCCTCCCTTTGGGAGGAATTCAGACTAGTGAGCTTAATTAAAAGTGTTAAAAGTGTAATAAAATAAATAAAGGTGCTAGACACCTAAAAATAGATGTACATGGTCAGGATTAGGTACTGAGTGATATATAAAAAAAATAAAATGTTTTTTTGTTGGATCTGACGGGTACGCTTTAAGTGTCCCTACATCAGGGACATGCTGTGAGCGTCCTAGCCCATCTCACTTAGGGAACCACACGGGCAGTATCAGCGCAGGGTGTCTTGATCCCCACGCTTCCTTCCTGCCATGAAAAAAAAGAGAAAAATAGTAATTTGGTGGCGTTTGGCGCCCTCTTGTGGCCAATAATTGTGTTGTGCCATTGTTTTCCATTGCTTCTTGTGAGCTTCCCCTTGTAGCCTTGCTCTGTCATGTCTATCAGTTTAATATCTGCAGGGTCCCTTTCTAGGGACTGTATGGAGGGCCGCTTTATATGCTTCTGTCACCCTGTGGGTGACCTTCTATTGACAAATTACATTGACTCAGTTGGGGTATGCCTCTATACCTATTCCCTGCAGGGTTCTAACTCTGTCAGGTAACTTACACGTTACACTGTGGCGGGTTGTTCAGGGATTTCACAAACCCTTGGTAACTACCGGGGCTATATTCAGTGACTTTTCTCCCCTGCCACTGAGTATCATAAATGTCCGTCCTGTCCGCGGCCGACTTCCAGTCACTCCCTACCATGGCAAGACACTGGTGGTGCACTTGCAAGGGCTTTTTGCATTCCTGGCGGACGCTAAGGATGCTTTTGAAGTTCCTACTCTCAGGTCTGCCCGCCACCCATCAAGGTGGTGTTCTTTGCATGTCATACAATATGATTCTCCTTCCTCCACAGGCTGCCGCATCTGCGGCTAGTGCTCTGGATCCCCACATCCAGTGCAAGGTCTCCGTGGAAGTGTCCCTGTGTGAGGATTGGACCTGATATCAATATGCCAGACAGTAGTCTCGCCTGTCGCTCCTCTCACAACTGCCACGTCCGCAGCTGGCATTCTGGTACCCCACTGCTGTACGAGGTGTCCGAAGAAGTGACCCGTTGTATACTATGGACCCATACCAGTAAGTCAGATAGTGGTCTGCGTGGTTTCCGCTGCCTGTCAATCATCACTCGGCTGATATATCTGCGGCTGGCGTTCTGGTACCCCACTGCTGTGCGAGGTGTACGAAGAAAGGACCCAGCGTGTCCTATGGACCCAATACGGGGTAACGGGGGATACAATCCACGGCTTCTCAGCCTCCCCCGATCTTCCAGGGTGACGGTAATATTATCCATGGCTCCTAAGCCTCCCCTGCCTTCCACAGGTGACAGAGGGGCACAATTATCATCTATCTGACTGTCCCCTTTTCACCAGCGCCTGGAGGTGTACCTATTCAGCCAGACTGTTGTCTGAATGGGCTCTGCCGATGTCAGTCTCCCCTCTTTGGGCTGCCGTGGTCATGGTCAGGTTTCCCGTACGTCACTGCTGGTGTATGGAATCTGGATGAGGGTCCCTGTAGGTCCTCCAACTGATGCCAGTAAGCCAGACTTTCGTCTGCTGGATTGCCTACACCGCCAAGTCGCCCGTTAGTTTGGCCGCACTGATACCCCACTTTCTGTGGGTGGGTTTGAAGGTGACGCTGAGTGTTCTGCAATCCTATCCCAACCAGCCAGATGGTTGTCTGCATGGTTTACTACTACATCGTCAAGTCAACGGCCATACACTTCCCACACCGTGGATGGAAGTTCAGATAACCCACTGCCAACGTGTATTTCCAAGCGATACAATGCACCACATACTGGTTCGTGGGGTTCCCTCCTTTACCAGGTCCCTCTTTACATACTGGCTGCTCTCTGGGCTGAAGTCTGATAACCCACTTTCTGTGTGTTTCTGAACGCAGGACTCGGTGTGGCCATGGTGCCAGATAACCTGACTGTGTCTGCATGGTCTTCTAATCCGCCAGGTGACACCCCCATTCTTGTCGCTCTCACAGCTGCAGTCCTGTGACTCATTTTCCATGTGAAGTTCCAGAAAGTGTCTCGGTGGGTTCATTGGACCTTTTGTACCGGTCTATCAGATTGTGTCTTCATGTTTCCTTTCCCACATACATCCTTCCTTTCTTGCTTCTGTGACAGCAGTCCTGGTGTGTGGAACCATTAAGAGATGGAGTGTGGGCGTTTCCTGCAGGTTCCATCGAGTTTCACAGCAATAGCAGCCCTCTGTTCCACTTTCTACAGGTGCACGGGGCATAGCTGTAATAGGTCATTGGGTGCTGAGCTGTCTTCCATACTGCTGGATTTTTGGATGTCTGCGTTTTTTTTCGCGTCTGCAGCCTTGGTACCCCACTACTATCGTGTGGAAACCATGTCTGTGTCCCTACGTATGCTGGCTACTCGGCACGTGTAGAGCCCACCTTCCCATTTCGGTGAGGTGTGCGTTGGGCCTTCCTGTGATCTTGTTTCCACAGGTCTACGCCAGTTGAGCACCTCTGTTCTGGCATGGGGCCTGATGGGGCAACACACTCAGTTCAAGGGGTGCTGAACTGAGTGTGTTGCCCCATCAGGCCCCATGCCAGAACAGAGGTGCTCAACTGGCGTAGACCTGTGGAAACAAGATCACAGGAATGCCCAACGCACACATCACCGAAATGGGAAGGTGGGCTCTACGTGTGCAGAGTAGCCAGGTGCTGAAGGGAGTGTCCTGAGTTCCTGTGCTGGGTAGTTCAGGCGCCGGCTCTGTTGCTCTGTTGCCTTAGTCATGACCAGGATAGCTCCATTGTCACCCATCTGGTCCAGGGTTTCACCATGTTGGGGTGTTCCTCTCAACGCTTTGGTTGCTGTGTGTGCGCTTCTTACTTGCATTCGTAGTCACATCTTTTTATCTTTTGCCCAGCACCAGTGTCCAGAATTCAGATCTCTCCGGTGACACAATTTGGCTCCTCCATACCTTGATATGTTGTTGCAGGGTTACTGGGGGCTATGTCCGCCTAGTACTTTGCCCCTTACCTTCAGCTATCATTTCCTTCTCCTATAGTGCCTGGCGCATTTTGACAATCCCCCTTCCACATGGGGTACGGGGATCAGGGAGCTTGGCCGGTCAGTGCCAAAGTTTCATCGCAACCACCCCTTGTTTTTCCTATATAAATATATATATAATATTATGTGGGGTACCCCGCTGGGCCCTTGCTTTTGCTGAGAGCAATCAGCTGAGCTGGGCACTTTTGCAGGCTGGCTCTTGGTCATTACTGCTGCTCATGCAGACTTGGCATTCTCCTCTGTTGGAGGAGTTTATACATCTATGGCTCAGCGACAGCCGGTCTAGCACAGTCTGTTGTTTGGTCCTGCCATTGCTCTCCTCCTACCTCTGTGCAATCTCCCTGGAGGGGTATGTTCATCCTTCCCTTGGTCAGTGTCAGTTACGCTACACTGACACTACGGTCTTCTGTAGTAACCTTCCCTTTTTATTTCCCCCTCCGTTCCCATCCTGTTGTTGCTTGGGAGTGCTTTGGTCCACTTGGTCTCCATGTCTTGGACACTATCCTAGGCTGCTGGGCATGCCTTTTCTGGATCGGCCCTCCTGGTTATTTGGGCCTTAGTGATGGTTGAGGTCTCGGGCAGGTTAGTTCTCCAGCCCAGACTTCTCCATGATCCCTTTTGTGGGCGGTCTTTCTGTCAGCACTTCTTGTCTCGACATAGAAGTTTGTCACCCGGAGCGTTTCGCGGACGTTGGGTTTACTTACTCTACAGGTGTCCGCCTTCCAGTTATTACTTCCGTCTCCTCCTTCAGGGTCCATGTGCTCACAAGATGGAGGGCGTTCCAGGTTCCAGATCATGCTAGTCGAGCTTTTATTTCACCTCGCTCGCGACGGGCACATGGGCTGGCAGTTTTTGGTCTGCAGCTGTTCAGATCGTCGTTTATATATTTTTTAAATTTTTTTATTATTTATTTTTTGTATCTGGCCTCTCTAGAGCCTGTTTCCATCTTTCTTTTTTCCGGTGGACTTCTGGTCTCCACCTTTTTTGTGCTCTCCTTTTTGCTCAGGCATACACTGCTCTCCCTGACATTTTTTCCGCCATGTTCTCTTGACTTTTTGACTCTGGATGGGGTTCTCTTGTTGTGTCCCTTTTCTATTTTTGTTTCCCAGCCACCCTAGCCTTCTGTCGGGTTCTCTGTTCCTTTGAGTTGATTTCCTACCTCCTCCTGGGATGGTTCTGGCCCATCTGGCTTCCTAGTTGACTTTCTTGTCTCTCTAGGTGGACCGTAGGTTTAGAGTCTCTACATAGGACGGTCTCTTCCTTTGTCGTGCTGGTACATTTCCATGGACAGGGGTTTCTTCCGGGAGCTCTGCTTCTAGGCCTGGGTTGTCTTTGCCCAGGATCTCGTCCGCAGGCCTTACTGTCGAGTGGGTTCGGTCTCTGGACTGATTCTCTTTCTCTGGTGGTTGTTTTTCCCACCCTAGGGGACTGCTTTGGTACGTCCCAGCAGTCCCATCAGTAATGGTGTACCCCATGAAGAGCGACAGAGAAAAATATATTTTTTTTATTTTTTTTGTACTCACCGTAAAAAAATTTTCGTAGCCTTCAGTGGGGGACACTGCACCCACCATTTCTTCATTTTTTGGTCTGGATACTCTTCCGTTTTTTTTTTTTTTTATATCCGGGATTCTTTCTAGGGTCCTTTTTGGCTTCTCCTACTGCTTTGTGACAAAACTGATTACCTCACTTCCAGTGTGCGGGTATATCCTGCCAAGGGAGGAGCCAACTTCTTTTCCTAGTGTAAGCGCCTCCTAGTGGCAAGAGCATATACCCATCAGTATCTGTGTCCCCCATTGAAGGCTATTAGAGAGAGATTTTACGGTGAGTAGAAAAAATCTCCTTTTCCTTTTAGCCCCTACCTTTCTCCCTAGTCCCACCTCTCTTAAAACTAGAACTTTAATAAATACACACATCTCATGCTACAGTAAGACACAGAAAATAAATAATGCCAATTAAAAATGCAGGCATGTAGAATACATTGACAGATTTACTTATAGTATGTATTTAGTGGATAGTTTCTGTGTCTTACTGTTATGTGGTGTATGCTTTGTTTGATATGGAACATGCTGGTCTCTTGATTTGTTGTTTTAAGAGAGGTAAGACTAGACCAACCTAAAGAACCAAAGATATGTGCATAGTCAAACTAAATAGTTGTCCCTTGCTGTCTGCATCTGACAATGTGTCCATATGAGTCCTGCAGGTTATTCCTTTCTCTGGATATGTATTTTGGATTGTACATCTGATCGCTATTTGCCTTGCTGAGCACCACCACATAGTGAAATTAAGTCCAGCAGCTTTGTAAGGTGCTTTTGGTAACTAGATGATCAGATAGAAATGAAAACTTATAATAATATACAATGTCATAAAGTGTTAAAGGAAAAAAGAACTTCTTTGTAAAATAGTATTGATTACTAGGTTTTGCAGCCTCTGCGTGTAAACAAGGGTGTTATCATTCATGTTAGATTTTAAAAATGATAAAGAAAGCAGAAAAAATTATAGCACTTAAGGATTGATCATTTACACAAAACTAGAAACCTTCTTGAAAGGGGCAGCGTATCAAGAAAGGCTTTCAAAACTTTTATATACACATACCCCTACACAGCCCCCCTCCCCTCCCCAATAAAAATGAAAAACGTCTGGTACGCTACTGTTTCCAAAATGGAGCCTCCAGCTGTTGCAAAACAACAACTCCCAGAATTACCGGACAGCCATTGACTGTCCAGGCATGCTGGGAGTTTTGCAACAGCTGGAGGCACCCTGTTTGGAAATCACTGATGTACAATACCCCTATGTCCACCCCTATGCAAATCCCTAATTTATGCCTCAAATGTGCATGGCGCTCTTTCACTTTTGGGACACACATGGGGTATCGCCGTACTCAGGAAAAATTGCCTAACAAATTTTGGGGGGCTTTTTCTTTCTTTAACCCATATGAAAAGGGGAAGTTGGGGTCTACCCCAGCATGTTAGTGTATAAAAATTAAGTTTTTTACACTGACATGCTGGTGTTGCCGCATACTTTTCATTTTCACAAGAGGTAAAAGGGAAAAAATACCCTTGAAATTTGTAATGCAATTTCTCCCGAGTACGGAGATACCCCATATGTGGACGCAGAGTGCTCTGCGGGCGCACAACAAAGCTCAGAAGGGAGAGTGCACCATGTACATTTGAGGTGATTTGCACAGGGGTGGCTGATTGTTACAGCAGTTCTGACATAAACGCAAAACAATAAATATCCATATGTGACCCCATTTTGGAAATAACACCCCTCATGGAATTTAATAAGGGGTACAGTGAGCATTTACACCCCACTGGTGTATGACAGATTTTTTGGAACAGTGGTCTGTGAAAATGAAAAATACAATTTTTCATTTGCACAGTCCACTGTTTCAAATATCTGTCAAACGCCAGTGGGATGTAAATGCTCACTGTACCCCTTATTAAATTCCATGAGGGGTGTAGTTTCCAAAATGGGGTCACATGTGGGGGGGTCCACTGTTCTGGCACCATAGGGGCCTCCTAAATGGGACATGCCCCCTTTCAGAAAAAATCACTCTCCAAAATCCCATTGTCGCTCCTTCCGTTCTGAGCCCTCTACTGCACCCGCCGAACACTTTACATGCATATATGAGGTGTTTACTTACTTGAGAGAAATTGGGTTACACATTTTAGAGTGATTTCTCTCCTTTTACCCCTTATAAAAATTCAAAAATTGGGTCTACAAGAACATGCGTGAAAAATGAAGATTTTGAATTTTCTCCTTCACTTTGCTGCTCTTCCTGTGAAACACCTAAAGGGTTAAAACACTTACTGAATGTAATTTTGAATACTTTGGGGGGTGCAGTTTTTATAATGGGGTCATTTATAGGGTATTTCTAAAATGAAGACCCTTAAAATCCACTTCCAACCTGAACTGGTCCCTGAAAAAGTACGATTTTGAAAATCTTGAGAAAAATTGGAAAATTGCTGCTGATGTCTTCCAAAAGTGAAAACACGTCAATTTTTTTATGCAAACATAAAGAAGACATATTGTATATGTGAATCAATATGTAACTTATTTGGAATATCCATTTTCCTTACAAGCACAGAGTTTCAAAGTTTGAAAATTTAGCATTTTTCTAAGTTTTCATGAAATTTTTTGATTTTTTTACCAAGAAAGGATGCAAATATCAGTGAAATTTTAATAACTATGACATAAAGTAGACTATGTCACGAAAAAACAATCTCGGAATCAGAATGATAACTAAAAGCATTCCAGAGTTATTAATGTTTAAAGTAACAGTGGTCAGATGTTCAAAAAATGCCCAGGTCCTGAAGGTGAAAATGGGCTTGGTCGTGAAGGGGTTAAAGTCTATGGGATTTTTTGATTATTATCGTTATTTTTAACATTGAAGTCCATGGCAAACGGATGAGCCTTTATAACGGATATTCTAAACCAGGTGCAAACTGATGACATAACTTCTGAGCATGCTCAGAAGAGATGACCTCAGCAGACTCCTGCAGTGCTGAGGGACTACTACTACTCCCATCACGGAGCAGACTTGTTTCCATGATGGGAGTAGTAATTTCCCGGCTGCGGGAGTCTGCCGGTGGCTGGGGAGGCTACATTAGTGTTTGTACTACAACCACCATCATGGAACGGGGATTGATCGCACTGGGACTCACTTCTGGTCTCCCCAGGGCTCCTGGCGGGGAATTTAAAAATTAAAGTAAATACTTCCTACATTGCAGGGGAGTGGAGCATGACTCCCGCTCCCCTGTTTTAATAACTTCTAATCAAATCAGGTCTCAGAAGTGAGACCCAGTGCGATCATTCCCTCAGCCCCTGTACTACAACCCCCATCATGGAACAGTGTACTACTACCCACATCATGGAACAGACTAAGACTAACACTAACGTAGCCTCCCCAGCCACTGGCAGACTCCTGCAGCCGGGGAACTACTACTCCCATCATGGAAACAATTCTGTTCCATGATGGGAGTAGTAGTAGTCCCAGCTGTTGGAGTCTGTAGGCAGAGGTGTTAAAACGTCCATACATGACAGATTAATATGCCCTTTATTTTGACGGACCTTATTCATCCGTTAGCACCCGTTATTTCATCCGTTATTATACATCCGTTTTTACACAGAAAATGGATGTTTAATAACGGATGAATTCTCAGTGTGACAGTAGCCTTACTTTAAAAGAAAATCCCAATCCTTCCAGTACATCCAATATCAGCTGCTGTGTACTACAGAGGAAGTTCTTTTCTTTTTGAATTTCCTTTCTGCCTGACCAGAGTATTCTCTGCTGACACCTCTGTCCATTTTAGGAACTGTCAAGAGTAGGAGCAAATCCCCATAGCAAACCTCTCTTGCTCTGGACAGTTCCTGACATGGACAGAGGTGTCAGCAGAGAGCACTGTGGTCAGGCAGAAAGGAAATTCAGAAAGAAAAGAACTTCCTCTGTAGTGTACAGTAGCTGATAAGTACTGGAAGGATTGGAAGTTTTTTTTTTTTTTTTTTTTTTTTTTTTTATCAGATAAATTTTTTTATTTAAAGTTTTAAACATTTTTATTTTTTTTAAAGAAACAGTTCACATACAGTAACAGTAAGTTCTGCAGCACATACAATAACTGTGGCATGAGCACCATTTTTGTTAGATTAGTCCGGCCAACCACTGAGATCGGCAATTTACACCAGACAGTCACCTTCTGAGAGCTCTTGTCCAGCAGGGGTGTCAAATTCCGGGGTATAAAATCATGCAAAAATGGTGTAATGTTAATACCTAAGTATTTAAATTCCTTAACCACCTGAATATTGGAGAGGGCTATCTGAGGAATACTAGGCAAAGGATCTAAGGGCATCAGAACCGACTTATCCCAATTAATGAGCAGGCCAGAGTATGTACCAAACTCGGTAATAATAGACATAGCAGAGGTCAGAGACCTAGCGGTATCTCCCAAAAATAGCAACATGTCATCTGCGTAGAGCGCCACTCTCTCATCAATGGAACCATAGCAGAATCCAATTATAGCAGGTGAGGATCCTGGATACAAGCCAGCAGCTCTATAGCTAATGCAGAGTAGAGGCGACAGGGGACACCCCTGTCGCATACCTCTCTGCAACTCAAATGACGGGATAGCCGTCCGTTAACACGAAGACGGGCAGTTGGGCACTGGTAGAGGAGTTTAACATAAGAAAGAAACCTGGGTCCAAACCCCACA